>NC_060908.1:15535000-15610000 GCF_014805685.1 Silurus meridionalis | reverse complement strand
TGTGTGTTTCTACGTCTTTTCTACAGTAACACTTCATTTCCTGGATTTACTGTACAAAACGTTTAACACACACACACACACACACACACATTACAAATTTTCCATGCTTTTCGGTCAGGAAGGAAACATCTGTGTGTGTGTGTGTGTGTGTGTGTGTGTGTGTGTGTGTGTGTGTGTGTGTGTGTTAAAAGTTTTGCTCACATTTAAAAACCTAATAACAACTGCAGCATGGTGACGTCACAGAGTTTTTCATGGAATTCCATGGAAGAAGGTTTTCCTTTCTTTGTTTTTCTGTTTAATAGCTTTATGTTGTATTATGGAGCACCAGGGTTCTGGAGGAACGTTGTCTCATTTCACTGTGTACTGCGTCAGATACACATCCTGGAAATGATGATTGAAGATGACTTCTAAAGAAGAAAATCCATGAATTCATGAGTAAAAAAATAGATGAATTAATTAACATTAATTTAATCACTATTTCTGCCCCACCTGGAGTTCAAATGCTGCTACACACACACACACACACACACACACACACGCACACACACAAACGTTGTGATGTCCAAATACTTTTGGCCACACTATGTAAATTCTACATTCTAAATCTATTTTCATTATAATACTATATATTTCATCATATTTACATTTATGTGTATATTTTGTTATATTTTACATTAAATGTATCAATCAAATGGAGTCGGAATTTGAAATGAAAAACAAAACACGTGGAATCATCTACAAAACGTTACGTGTTCACGTCTTTTTTCCTGAAATATCACGTAATAATCGTAGCGCATGATCGTTTATTAGCAAAAGGCTAATCCAATCGTCGGTTTCCGAGTGTACGAGTTGCATCAGAGCGAAGAAACGATCTTTTCCGTGTGGGTACGTCCTCTGCGTCACGTTCTTCTCAAACTCGAGCGTGTTTACACGTGAGTTCCCGGATCGCCAGAACCTCCGAGAGCTCTGTTTACTACAAATGTAATCAATCAGCACATGAATGTTTAGTGTTGCACAAAACATCTGCATCATCATCGTCACGCTCACTGCGGAGACATCTGGCTCACGAACATCTGTTTTTTTTTTTTTTTTTATATTATTACATAAAAAAAAAATTGTTTGGTCAAAAGTATTGGGACAACCCGAATTTTCCACCCATATGTGGTTCTTCCACCAAGCATTGACAAAAAGACAGTAGGCAGAGCTGCTGGAGTTAAAGATGTAGAAGATGGATAGCATTAGACACAGTTTTATTAGAAGGACCACACAGGTAGGAGGTTTTGGCGACAAGGTTTCAAGAGATTCAAATTCATCAAAAGATAAATTTTTTATGCTGACTGCACCCAGGCCTCCTCACATCCTCACCTACATCAGTACCTGACTTTACTAACACCTTTATGGCTGAATGAATCTCCACAAAAAACTAGTGGAACATCTTCCCAGAAGAATGAGGTTCTTATAACAGGAAAGGGGACTCAATATTCCATAGTATAGACTTATAGACAGGAAACTGTCTGTGTCCCTGAGATGATTTCGTTTAATCAGCAGATTTCTCCATCGTTAAAGAATTCCCACCATGTTGTCTGAAAATAAACACCCAGTGGTGAGCAAAGCTGCAGTTTACCACAATAAGAAAAGGTGATAGGAGCTGACAAAAAGCCTATTGTTTGCTTTCCTCATTAGCTACCAGCGCTAACAGCTTGTCTGTCGCTCAAGCTTTTAAAAGACAAAAAGCCGATAAGATGTGGAACGGGTTCTCCGGCTTCAAAGTCAGCCTGAGATTTGCATTGAAAGCCTGCAGAGCGACATGCCGATGTCACGATACAACACAGGAGCACGGGAGGGTTTCACAATCTGTGCCTTTATGAAGGTTTGCAAACCTGGAGTTCTTTGAAGAATCATGAGTCTTCTTACATTGCAACTAAATTGAATGATTACCAAATTTGGTCAAAATATGTTACTCGTCAGCCTTGATACATTTTAATACAAACATAATTTCCTGAATGATGCAACGCCCAAGCCCCGCCCCCTTTCTGAAAACCGGTCATCGCAATTAATAAACCGAAATGTGACTCAGGTGCGTGAGGAAACAATCGAGTTGTCGTCATACAAACGCTGATGTCTCCTTCACTGTGCCATCCAAATACCTTGCTGAAAGCAGAAGCCTTTTCCAAACATCCCTGATTTGTTCAGAGACTCAAAAACCCTGACCCTAACCCTGACCTTTTCCAGAACTAAGCCAGTTCTCACTCTAGTTTTTCCAGGTGCATTTCTATTACAGAACCCTTTTAGGAACTGAAAAAAAAAAACAGGAATGACTTTAGTTTCTACCAGACCCATTTCTACCACAGGAACCCTTTTCAGGAACCAATCGCTATTTATTGGGAATGACAGAACTCCAAAATGTTCGGTTCTTGGCCCATTTCCTTTACAAGAAACTTTTCTGGAATTTGTGCTTTTTTCCCCCCCAATTTACAAACAAACATATGGAGCTGATTTTAGGTTTATACTAAGTGCAGTTCTAACCCAAGAACCTGGTCTTTATTTTAGGCTCTACCAGACACATTTCCACCACAGGAACCCTTTCAATAAACATTTTAATAAATATATTTTAGAAATACCAGAAACTAAAAAGCAGGGAAAATTTTGGGTTGTCCATTTTCTTCACAGGAACCTTTTCTGGAATTGGTAGAACTTATTAATACAGAGCTGATTTAGGGATCTACTAGGGATGTTTCCATTGCAGGAACATTTCCTGCAAGCTGAAAGAACTAGGAACTGGTCCAGGAACTCATTTTCAGGTTATTACAAAACAGGTTATTTTGTGCCCAAATTGTCAAATTTTATCTTCAGCGAAATGTTTTGGCCTCAAAACCGGTAAAACGCATTAAACACTGCAACACTCGACGACCAGATGCAGATTTTCACCACAAATGGCGTTTCACACGGTCGTAGTCCGGCTCTGTGCCACACTGGGGTACACGGTTCAGAAACGAGGACATGGTGTGTTACTCAGCGAGGTCTGGCCTGCTTCAAGCAACATGTGTTCAGCAGATCGCTGAAGTGGGAGATGAGATGACGACAGTGGTTCTGCTATGCAGGGTTCAGGAAAAGGGTGTTTGTGTGGGGGGGTTGGGGGGAACGGATGACACACAGATACAAGATGAAGTGTCGGTCAGTCATGGGGTCAGATGTTACGCAACTCCAATCTCATCTTGAGGAGGAAAGAGAAGGAAGAAGAAGAAATAAGTTGGAAGGAAAAAAAAGAAGGGGAACAAGGAGGAACATGGAGGAACAAGGAGGAAGGAGAAGCCACAATATTGAGATACTGAGCTCTTTATTGGTGAGCTCATGTTCCTCAGGTCAGAAATATGTTTGCATGGAGAATCTGAAAGTCGAGGACACAGGACTGTTCAGGGACTCAGTGTGTAATCGATTGAGATCAGGACGAAGGCCAGCTATTTGTAATGTTGTTTCGCAGCCTCGTTTCAAATCCGCTCCAGATGTGATGGAGAGGAGCAGGAGCAGGACGAGGCTCGCTTCCTTCTCAATCAGAGTTTGCTAGTTCAAAACTAAATTATAGCCCATTATGTAATAACAAGATGTTCATTATTTCCTCTCACGTATAACCAGTTTTTTAATTCTCTACCTACACAGCCTTCCAACACTTCATGATGACTCCACCTTTCTAAACAGCTCTATGAAGCCCACAGAGACCCTCGTAGTGCACACAGAAGCAAACCCTATAAGGACAATAGCTGATGGACACCTGATCATAAGATGTTTTTTGAACATCCCATTCCACACACTCTTCTGGGAAGATGTTCCACTAGGCTTTGTGGAGATTTGTGGAGATTCAGCCACAAGGGCGTTAGAAAAGTCAGGTACTGATAAAGGTGAGGTGAGGAGGTGCCAATAGGGTTTAAGGTTTATAGTAGGAGATCTTCCATACACATCCAACTCATGAAAAACAGATCATAATGGAGCTGGTTTTGTGAAAAAATGCCATGCTGGAACAAGTTTGGGTCTCCTAGTTCAATTCATGCTACAGCATCTAAAGACAGTTTGGAGAAGAACCACGTGGCTGGAAAAGACGGGTGTCCCAATACTTTTGGCGATACAGTCTTAATTTGTATGCCTTTCATTTTAAAAAGAAGAAGAAGAATGTGAGAAAGGCAAAATGTTGAGGCTGAATGTGAACTTAAGTGATGTAGCTGAGGCCGAGGAAGTGTTCGAGCACAAGTTACTATCCAACAACTCTGGGAAGGGGGAGGAGCTTAGTGTTTTTTTATTTATTATATATTTAATTTAAATCAGGTTAAATCCAGATCCAGATCCAGATAAAGACTCCGCATTGTATGCGTATTGCCTTCTCAGATCCTGTAGTGTTATCTCACCCAATGTTCCTAAAGAGAGAAAAAGAAAACACGCCCCCTGCTGTACTTGAGAAGCGTCTCAGCAGGAGGTGATTGAAGTATGAGTTAGTGTGAATGTCCGCGAAATTCCGAGGCTAATGAACCGCTTTGGCCCGAACGCCCCCCAAACTCAAGCCAAGAGCGTAATTTGTATGCATGTTTGAGCGAAACTCCATTAGGAAGGAGAAAGATGAGGCATGTTCGGGAAGCTGTTTTTTATTTATTTATTTTTTTCTCTCTTGTGGTTGAGATGATCGTGTTTCAGTTCATCAGGGAGGCGTCTTTCTTGCTCCAGGCCGCTATTTCTCACTCACGGATTGATCATTGTGCGCCACGGAGGTCGCGGCACGTTTAAAGCTGTAGCCCGAAGCCGTCATTGCAGATTAAACGGCTTCTGAGAAATGCAGGAATCTTTATCCTCCTCAGTGTCTTCCTCATTCTCCTCCACGAATGCTCGGGATGAGCTCGGACATGTCCAATGCCTAATGATTGAGATTCTTTGCTGTACCATATCATGCTAACAATTAGAAAACGCCGCTTCACTACTAGGCCATGTTTATGCGGCAAAGCTCTCGTGATTCCACAGTGGTTTTTTTTTTTTAATATATAAATCTAGATGGAAATGTGACCCGGTAATGGACGAGCCTGAGGTGATTGTGGCGAGGAAGAACTCCCTGACTCTACAGAAGAAAGCTCTTCAGGAGACACCGGATAGCGCAGTTATAAAACCGTCCCATTATACAGAAGACATGCAGGTGTGTGAGAAAACAAATGAGGGACACACACAAAAAAAAAAACCCAGATAAAGTGATGTCACAAGAGCGAACACGGCCTGCTGGCGTCAGACAGGAGCCGCGGCCTGCGTTCGAACTCGTGTAGCAATTCAGTTTGTATGAACGTCCAATTTTTTCCTCATGAAATTTATTCTTAAAGGTCTGTGTGACGCAGATCCGGAAGCTACAATTTGTTCACCTGATCAGCGTTGCACAAACACGAAACCTGCATGTCTCAGATGCCGAGCGTGTCTGGGCCGTTCGTCTACTCGGGCAGGAGCTCCTTTAAAAAGTTCAGTCGAATAAAACCTTCAGGCAAAACAAAACAAAACAAAAAAAAACATGCACAAGCCTACAGTGTTTGGCCAAAAGTATTGGGACACCGACTTTTCCTGCCGCATGTGGTTCTTTTGCTTTCTTTTGCTTTTCCTTTCACTTAAAGACTAAAGGTTTGGACCTGTTCCAGCATGACAACTGTGCACAAAGCCAGCTCCATGAAGATATGATTTACCTAACTTTAAAGTGTGTGGAAGATCTCCTGCTATAGACCTCCAACCCGAAACACCCTTTTATGAGATGAATGTGAATGTGGCTGCACCCCAGGTCTCTTCACCCTCTCACCTACATCAGCACCTGACTTTAAAAACACCCTTGTGGCTGAATTAGCACAAATCTCAACAAAAATCTAGTGGAACATCTTCTCAGGAGAGTGAAGATTATTCTAAGAGCAAATCAAGATTTAATATGAAATGAGATGTTCACAAAGAAGAACATTCCAATCGTATGGTTAGGTGTCCACAACCTTTGGCCATATAGTAAATATTGGAGTCCTGTACTAGACGTAAGAGTGTGTTTTCAGGTGCGGGAGTGCTACACACAGCGTTCTTCTCAGCTCGTGCCTTGTTCCAGGGAACTTGTGTAACCCAAATTGGTCAGATCAGGACATGTGTGAAGCAGCATGAAGTTCGTATCACGTTGCAGTAAAATAAAAGGGAATCCGTGGCATAAACCATGAACACACACATCCTGGGGGTTAAGTACAGACTTGTTGCTGTGAGATGTGTTTATCTGGAGCAAAGAAATTTTATCAGTAAATTTAAGAGCAATAACCTGGAATTCTGCACTGGAATGAAACCAGTGGAAACAAACAAACGAGAGAAAAATGCAAAACAGAACAGATGATAAACATGTAGCTATAATTATGACCTTGGGGTTTGTCCTTAACGGCTGACTTTATGACCCCATAAAGGGATTCAATTGTTGGTATAACAGACCTTATTAACCACTTCAATGCTACAAAAAACAAAACAATTATAGAAATGATAACAGAAAATATATAGAATTACAGAGAAATAAATATATATATATAGTTTTGACACACCTCCTACAGTGGCTTTTCTTAACTTTACTTATTTTCAACACTGTTGATTTTGAAGACGTCCAAATTATGAAAGAACACGTCTGGAATTCTCCAAAGTAGCTACACTTCACTTGACAAACTCGAAGCATTCTCTCATCAGATTCACGAGTTTCTCACCTCGAATGGTTTTCAGGTCACAGGTGCATCTAGTCATAAGTTCATTTGTGACATTTCTTGCCCTTTTAATGTGCTTTAGACCATCAGCCATATAGTTAATAGCACTATTAGGGCTACTACAACTACTGTACAAATCAATATTACAGCGACAAAACTATCATGAAATCATAAAACAGTCTCTCATGAGGACTGTACTTGGAACAGATGACTAAGAGCTACCTCTGCTGCAGAGGATATGTTTATTAGTATTACCATCTTCAGAAACATGCCGATTGAGCTAAATGCTTCTCGGAGTTCAAGTGGCAACATGTTCCAGCATTCAATGTTTAGAGGAGACTGCATGAGTCAGACCTTCAAGGTCGAATTGCAGCAAAGAAAACATTACTTTGGAAGAACAACAAGCAGAAGAAAGAATGGACATTAGATCGGTGATTAGGCGATATGTTATATTTTTTACTGTGGTGTATTTGTTGGATATACAGAGGATGAAGGAACGGCTCCACAGTGTTTAGTTCCCACAATGAAGCGTGGAGGAGGAGGAGGTGTGATGTATGGGGTGCTTTGCTGGTGATACTCTTAGTGACCAGCATGTCTACCATGGAATTTTGCAGCAACATGCAGCTGGTTTTCCAACAGGACAATAACCCCAAACACACCGCTTGGTTATATAAGCTTTTTGTCCAAAAAGGAGAGGCGTGCTGGTTTGAGTTGAACTGGAGAATGAAGGAAAAGCAGCTTACCATGTTTGGGACCTCCCAAGCAGGTGACGACCACATTTTCTGGGTTATTTAACACGTTCTTGTTGACTACATAATTCAATATAAAACAACAACAATGAAAATAAAAAATAAAAAACCCCAGTAAGATGCTGTATCCAAACTTTTTTGGCGACTTGTGAATTTTCAGTGGCTGTAAAAAGTGTGGAAACATCTAGCATTTTATGTTTTTTGAGAGACATGCATGTTCCTTTTGTTCCAATGCAACAAACTCGGTAATTTAACGCTATAAAGATTTACTTTGACCAAATATAAAAATGTTATTTTCATTCAAAAATCCTCATTTAGCATGAAGAACAGCTTTACACACACTCAGCATCTGGACAGTTAAATTCTCCAAACATTCAGTTGAAATGCTTTGCTGTGTCTCTTGAAAAACTTTCCAAAGCTGTTCTTAACAAAGCTGTGTTAGGTAGTGATGTAGGTGAGGTGAGGAGGCCTGGGGTGCAGTCAACATGAAAAATCCATCCCAAAAAGGCGTGTTCAATATGTGTTGGAGCTCCATAGCAGGAGATCTTCCACACACTTCCAACCCATAGAAAGCAGATCTTGGAGCTCACTTTGTGCATTGTTGGATCAGGTTTGAGCCTCTTAGTTCAATGGAGAGAAGATTTCATGCTACCGCATCCAAAGACGTCCTACACAACTGTGTTCCTCCAGTCTGTTCAGAATTGATATATTCTGCATTCTGATTGGTCAGAAGACGTTGATGATTTCTGTATGAGCAAATGATAACTTGCACCCCAAATCTTTCTGTACTGTGTGCCGCACACTGCATCACATTCCACACAAACGCACACAAAAACACACACATTTCAAATGCAAAAATAAAACCAGTGTAGTTGTTTTTTTGTAACGATGTTTTATTATTCCTATTATTAGATGTAGATACACAAGTCAACAAACAAATCTTTCATTATCCCTCTTTCGATACTGCCCTGCCCCCTTTTACCCCCCCCACCTCTCCCTGTCCGAAGGATCTTGTGTATATAATGCTGCAGGGCACTCTATGGCCCCCTGGTGGCAGGGCAGGGCAGGGCAGGGCAGGGCAGGGCAGGGCAGGGCGAGGCGGCACTCTGTGTTACAAATGAAAGAACCTTGAACTGGACAGCAGAACAGCAGTGATGCAGTAAATACACAAGCCGCAGTCCTAATAGTAATAACAGTAGCAAGAGTAAGTCATCAGAAGAGTTCTTGTATTCATAATAATTATAATAATAATAATAATAATAATAATAACAATAACAACCGTATTAACAATTCCATTTAATGAACATGGGGACACTTCAGGGGAAAAACAAAACACACCTCAAAACCCTCTCCTTCGTTTGAGACCAATTTGAAGAGTTTATTAAAATGATAACTATTACAACCTTTTTTTTAATGACCTTGTGCACGCAGCAATGTGATGATGTCATTGTCGTGTTTCAGGCCAATTTTAATGTTGGCAAAAAAAAAAACAAACATAAAAATCAAGGACCCCCTCCCCTGAGAATTTCCCATTGAATTCCAGGGGAAGAGGGTAACCAGCTACACGTGGGAGGGGGCGGAGTTTGGTGATCGACAAATTGTGATCAATATTGACTTGTCACTCCAAACTTTTTGGCTGAAGAGAAGAGGAAAATATTTGGGAGTCCTGAAGGGGAAATAAAGCGAAAAAAAAAGGAAATTGGCTTATTTCTGGTCGTATTCGCGAAAGCGGGGGTTTCGTGTGGTAAGTTCGTGGAAATGCGCTACTGAGGTTTCAGCTACTTGAGAAGAGTCTGTGATCTGGAAACCGATTGGCCGACGTGAGCCAGAGGTGAGGACCAGTGTGTGCTTTTGCTGATACTGATGTATTCGTGTCACTGGATCCGCCCTTTACGTGGTCTGTAAAAACTGCGTACAATTGTAACTTCGTTTCGATTCGTCCACAATAACGGTTTAATACGTATATGTGCTGAAACATCACGATATATTGCATAACTGATTATTGGCACATGCCTTATTACTACTATTTGTTTCTTGGCTTGGTTTCGTTGCCCGCTGTGGGTTTTTCTGTTGGTTCTCTCTTGCTGTTGGTTCTTGCTGTTGTTACGATACTCCACCCCCCTCCTCCTTAATTCACCATCCTCTCTGAGGAAGGGGCTTCATCGTACGTCACCGAAATAAAAACTTTCTTCTTAAAATCACAAACACGTCCAAAAAAAAAGGCAAAAGCTCGCAATTAGGACGAGGCCCGACGAAAACCAAGCGTCTCCGCCTACAAAAATACTGTGTTCATGCTACACCTGGTAAATGCAACACACACACACACACACACACACACACACACACACACACACACACACCATGCTCTCCTGTGTACAAATGCAAAAATAGTATCACTCGGTTAAGCCACGCCCCCTTTTTCACCCCTCATTTCTTCCCGTCCTTGCTGTACACCGTGTTTAGTTTAAATCGTGGGTAAGCAATTTGATTGATGTTCAAGGTTCAGAAATGGATTTTGGTCCACGTTAAAACGAGAAGGGGGGGAAAGGAGTGGGGGAGGGGGGAGGACAGTAGATTCGCTTACGTTTTTCGTCCAGTGTTTCTTGTCGATCCTCAAAAATTCCTACAAAGACGTGCGATTTTTCCAGAATGCCCCAAAATTTACGACTATAAAACGAAAAAAAAAATCCCATCCCGTGATCCATTTCACGTTCTAGTGCGAGCATGCGATCGATCGAGATGGAAGAAGAAAAAAAAAACAGAAAAAGGAAAAATTTGTTCAACAATGTGAAATCGTTAGGGAGGGAAAATGAATCCCAAACCGTTTCCAGATATTTTTTAGTTTTGTGTTTCTGAATATTCATCTCCTGCACACTTCAAAAAAAAAAAAAAAAAAAAGTCTAAAACTGAACTATTTATAATATGAGAAAAAAATCATATCACAATTGTAGAAATCTAGAACCCGGGTTCTATTCTAAAACTCTTCATAACTGGGTTCTAGACGTGTGCGTGTGTGTGTGTGTGTGTGTGTGTGTGTGTGTGGAGGTTTTTGCGGCTCTAAACCAGCACGAGCCAAACCGCAATGGCAAATATTTAAATAATACCAAAGATGAGAAATATTATCTAAGAACGTTAAAAGAGAGAAGGAAAGAATGGAAAAAAGAAAGAAAGAAAAGGCGATACTGGTACTTCACAATAAGGAATCGAATGTAAAGACTGAAGGAAGGAAGGATGGAAGGAAAACTCTGGAAGTGTTGCATTATGGGGAAAAAGGCCCTGAATCTCCAGGAGCGAGTGTTCGGATCGAGCCGTCCAATCAGCAGAGGTGTGGGCGGTCCTTCAGGAGGCGAGGCAACATTACAGAAGGGATGGCAGTGAGAGAGGGAGAGACAGAGAGAGACGGTGATAGACAGTGAGAGACAAAGGAGAAAAGGTGGATAGCTATGTGACGCTAGAGGGCGCCGCAGTCCTCAGGTCTCACGCAGTCCGCACCGCACGCCGACGCCACGTTTTTCCCTCCATTCCTTTCTCCTCGTTTACTTCTTCTTGCCGAAGAAGC
The DNA here is from genome assembly GCF_014805685.1 of Silurus meridionalis. NCBI lineage: Eukaryota > Metazoa > Chordata > Actinopteri > Siluriformes > Siluridae > Silurus > Silurus meridionalis. The sequence continues at coordinate 15,598,970 of NC_060908.1, read as the reverse complement.
TGAAGCGTTTCTCTCTGTCTTTCTCTTTGCCTTCTTTGTTGCGCATGGTCACGCCTCCGCCCTCACCCTCGTTCGGGGACATCGGGGACATCGGGGGCATCGTCATGGCGCGGGTCAGGGGCGGACCCGGGGAGAGGTCAATGTCAGCATTACTCGCTGCCATGGAGGAGTGAATCGCACTGATCCAGGAACTCATCTCCGCCTGGAGAGAGAGAGAGAGAGAGAGAGAGAGAGAGAGAGAGAGAGAGTGAGAGAGAGAGGGAGCATAAGTAATTGATAGAGAACAGTAGTAGGTAGGAGAGCGAGAGAGTGATAGAGTGAAGGAAGAGATAAAGTGATCGATAAATAGGGTAAGATAGTGAAAGAGAGTGATGGAGAGAGAAAGAAGTGAGAAGAGGTAGAGAAAGAGTGATGGAATAAGGAGAGAGAAAAGTGAGTGATAGGGAAGAAAGAATGTGGTAGAGAAAGAGTCATAAAGAAAGCGGGAAAGTGAGATAGGGAGGTAGAGGGAAAAAAAGAGAAAAAAGGAGAAAGGCAAGAAAGAAAACGAAAAAGAGGAGGTGTCAACGTGTTCTGCGTGTGTGTGAAGGTCGTGGAGGTCATGGAGGTTGCACTCACTTCATCCTTGGCTTGGAACAGGAACTCCTTTCCATCTCCCAACCTGAGGACGAGAAGAAAAGAGAAGTGTGTCACTCACACACACACACACACACACACACACACACACACACACACACACACACACACACACACACTCCGTATACTTCTATAGGAATATAGTTATTGAGGTCGTGTCTTCGTCTCACTTCAACTTGAAGACGTGTTTTCTCTTCTTGTAGTCGTGAGCGACCTCACAGGTGGCCTCGCCGAGGCTGATGGGAACTTCTCCGTGGTAGGGGATGCCGTTCGACGCGCTCTTGTTGTCCTTGTAGAAGCCCAGACTCCCCTTCCTCAGCACGCAGTACACGTTCTGCCACGATCTGCACACCACAGACAGAACTTCCATTTCAGTGACTGTCGCCCCCTTGTGGCGCAATGAAGTATTATTCAGTTCATAAAAATTATTCAGATTTATTTTTCATAATAATATTAAGAAGCTGATGGTGGTCAGGTGTGATTGGACCTGTTGGCTGCTTTCTTGCCCTGGCTTTCCATTTCCTGCTTCCTGCACAGCAGTCCTTCCATGGCCTCAGCAGACGCCTCGACTCGGCTAGGCAGCGTACCGGAGGGCTCGTGTCGAGACGCCGTGTCCAACCCGCTGTCCTGACCGGGACCGTTCACCGAATCCGCCTCAGAGCCCTGCGCACAAGAGTCAGAGACGCTTCAAAATCTCAGATAGATAGATAGATAGATAGATAGATAGATAGATAGATAGATAGATAGATAGATGGAGAGATAGATAGATAGATAGATAGATAGAGAGAGAGAGATAGATAGATAGAGACATAGAGACAGATAGATGGCGAGATAGATAGATAGATAGATAGATAGATAGATAGATAGATAGATAGATAGATAGATAGATAGATAGATAGATGGATAGATGGATTTATGTATAAGCAAATGAGGGAGCTGTGGAATGGACTCAAGCGGGGATGCAGTCAACGAAATCAAACTGCAGGAACATTTTAAGGTATTTTATAAATAAAATATCAATTAATTCATTTATAACTATTATTATTATTTTACTTTTCAAATGAATTAGTGTGCAATATGTCATGACTGATGTTGAACACTAGGGGAAACCTTTGAACTAGTTAAATATTTCAGGCTAATGTAGTTTTTTTTTTTGCTAATGTTTTAAACGCTGAACATCTCGTGATCAAGAACATTCTAGCAAACAAAAATTAAGAAAAATGTTGAAAACAGTGAAATGCAGAAATCCAGACAGCATCATCTAACAAACTCACGGTTTTGAGCACAAGTCCGGCTGAAGAGACTGATGAGGTGGTGATGTTCAGTTCGGCCTTCATGCTACAGATATTTCATACAAATCTCCCAGGAACAGGAACAGACCACACTAGCAGTATACGGCCAAAAGTCTTTGGACAACTGACCATAAGATTGCTGTGTGCTTCATTTTTGAGCATCCCATTCCACACGTGGAACATCATCTAGGAACCACCACGATCTGGCTTGTTCTTTATGGATCGATTTATTAATATTTATAATCTATTTCTGTAAAGCTGCTTTGAGAAAATGTCTAATATTAAAATCGATATAGAGATCGAATTGGAGTCTTTCAGGGACGCAGAGGGTCTGATCGCTTATCCTGGTGGACATAAAGGCCAGAACTGAGCCACTTTTCCACAGAAACAGAAAACGTTTTTGCTCCATAAAATTCATATTTCAGACAAAACTAACTGGAGGAGACATGAAAAGCTGTGAACGGTGAGAACGGTGAAAATGCGCCCCCCTAGCAGGTCGAGTGGGGGAACTGCTTCCACTGGTTTGCTAGCTGGCTCAGCGCAGGTAAGCAGGTGAAGCGGGGTTAAGCGATGGTTAGCTGGGCTGAAGCTGAAGTTAGTACTCACACGCTGCTGTGCCTTGTAGGCTTTGGGCACAGGCTTAGAGCTGGCTTTAGTAAGAGGCTTAGGCTTCGTGTTCGAAAGCTCGGTAACCGAGACCGATAAGGACTGCAGGTAAGAGAAGTGTAACAGGTACAGTTAGTGTGTGTGTGTGTGTGTGTGTGTGTGTGTGTGTGTGTGTGTGTGTGTGTGTGTGTGTGTGTGTTGGGGTAATAAGCCCAACCTGTGACGTGTCCTGGTCACTGTGCACGCCGTTAACAGACACTGATTGGTTCAATGTGGTCTGGTCCAAACTTGTCCTGAGGGGGAATGGAGAGATAGAGAGATAGAGAGACTCACTCTCAGTTCATTCCTGTGTTACCGACTCTGAGGCTTAAAACTGAACTGAAAACAATAACATGTATAAAACGGTGTAGAAGACCAACCTTGCTCCGGACTCATATTCAGCCTCGGACTGTACCACTTCCTCAGCGGGGGGAGGTGTAGGAGGTCTTCGGGCTTTCTCCTCTTCTTCCTTCCTTCTCTGAATCTCTTGTTCCTCAAGCTGTGAGGTACAGCAGGGATAGTGAATAACAGAGCAGGCTGAGAAAGGAGAGGAGTGTGTGTGTGTGTGTGTGTGTACCGTGGTGAGCTTCTCCAGCAGAGTGAAACGTTCCTCCCAGCCAGCAGCGAGCTTCTCGAAGGCTTCGTGGCGTTTGATGAGACTTTCCACCTCGTCCACGTTGCAGCCGAGTTCAGCCGCACGCACCAGAGGCTCCTGACCAGCCAACCAGGACTCTGCTACCGAGGCGTCCCTGCTGAACTGCAGCACCTCAAGAACTGTCACAGAGAGAGAGAGAGAGAGAGAGAGAGAAAGAAAGAGTGTTCACTCATTAATTCACTTACTCTTTCATTCATTCACATACTTTTTAACTTACTCCTTCACTCACACACTCGTTCACACACTCCCTCACTCATTCATTCACACACTCATTAACATACTGCTTCACTCATTCCTTCAGGCATTCAGACTCTCCCTTCTCACTCCATTCACACTCACTCAATCCTTCACTTATTCACACACACTCAATCATTCATACACACACTTCTTTCGCACCCTCCTTCCATGACTCTCTCCCTCTCTGAACTCACCAATCTGCAGGTGGTCCATTTTGTCCTGCCACTTCTGAGTGATTTCATCTCTCTTTTCCTGAAGCTGCTCCAGTTTCTCTCGGATCTGCAACACAATCAGATACTTTGTGACCGTGATCGCGTGTGTATATGCTGTGAACACAAAGTTATTGTGCTGTGTGTGTGTGTGTGTGTGTGTGTCTGTGTCTGTGTGCACCTCGTCTGAAGCGTAATGGTTGTTGTTGATGAGGGCATGTCCCATGTCAGTGCAGGCGGTGAAGCTGCCAGATCTGGCCTCGATCTCTGCTTTAATGTCCTGGTGATTGGCAATGACGAGTCCGGCCGACGACACGTCCCTGTCAGACACGCACACACACACAGAGAGACAGTTACTACATGACAATCCATAATGCTCGTGCATGAACCTCTGGAACAAGTGGTATTGTATTGAGGGGAAAGTAACAGCTTAGTGCAGATGATGGACTTTTAAATGGAAGGTCATGGGTTCTAATCACAGCACCACCAAGCTGCCACTGCTGGGCCCCTGTCCAAGGCCCTTAACCCTCACTTGCACAGTTATATATACACACACCTGGGGCTGTCATGAGACTGTATCTGCAAGTTAATGCCGTCCATCCACAGCATCAGATCTCGGACCATGTTAAAGAAACGGAACTTCTCCACCGTGTCCAATAGCAGCAGCCGCCTGTCTTGAGTGGCAGCCAGAAGCCCCTCCCACGCCTCGGTGACAGCGCGTTCGTGGCGATGGATGTCGTCTGCCTTTTCTCCTGCGTACGCTTTCTGCAGACGCGAGGCGTCGTCCTGCACCTGAGTGACCTACAGTGATACAATGTACAGTTTCACCAAAATGTACAAAACTATCAAATTCAAAACGGTAACCGACTCTTTCTCAACGCCCCCCTGATCTGACCTGTCCGCTGAGAGCATGCACGTCGTGCTCGTAGGTCGTATGCTGCCGGTGGAGGTGCTGCACGGTGTTGAGGTCGCGGCCCAGATCGGCAGAGTTCAGTGCCTCTCTTTTGTTGCGGACACGCGCCAGCGCCTCGCGAGCATCCTGCTGGAAGCGCTGCAGCTCGTACGACGCGGCCAGCATCTGCGTGCGCGTGTCCATGAGCTCCAGCAGGTCAGCCCAGGCCTCGTTCAGGCCGTCCTTCCACTCGGCCACGCTGGCATTCTCCGGGTGACCGGACTCGATCAGAGCGTCCGCCTGGGCGTTCACGGCATCCACGCGCTCCTGTCCGATCGCGCTCGTGTCCCGCGCGAACTCCCGGAAACGATCTCGCAGCATCTGAGACGGGGAGACAGGGCAGGACTATTTACAGAAAGGAAATTATTTTATTACCGTCTCCAGCGAAGTAAACTGATCTCTGCTGGAATTTAATACACACCATGACAGGCCATTTGCCTTTTTCCAGGAGAGTAACTGATGCCCTATTTCCTGGACTGGTTCAAAGTATCAACTGTCAATTGAGAAAAAAAATCCAGAAATCAAATGCGGAAAAAAACAAACACTCACTGTGACGTGCTCATAGTCCTGGCCTAGCTCGTGCGATCCGGCGACCACCTCCCTCTCGGCGATCCACTGCTCCAGGTCATCAACTTCTCGCTTCAGCTGCGTGAGACGCAGTCTCTCCTGCAGTTTCCCCCTCCTCTCCTCGGCCAGGTCTTTCAGTCCGGCGTACAGCTTGTCCACCTGAGCTTGCCTCAGCGCGATCCGCTCACTGCCACGGAGTGTGTCAGAGTTACCATTTGGACAGACACCTGTTTTAGAGAGACACCTAGCAGAATGTTTCTCACCTCTCAGGATGTTCACCATCCACCATGAGTCTGCTGCTATTGGCCAGCTGGTGAATGGTCTGAGCGTAATCCTCCAGCGCCTGCTCCAAGATCTGGTGCTTCTTCACCATGACCAGAGCGCTTTGTTCATCCTTTACAGTTAGAACATGGTGAATTTACATCAGTGGATTTTACTTTGAAAGACAAAGTAATTCAACTCTTATAGTATGAAAAGTAGTTCATACTGTTCAAAGAAATACAATTTAAATATTGATTTTATTGCTAAATACACCCACACACACACACACACACACCTTGGCCTTCTCTTCGGACATCATGTGCAGCTCCTGCTCTCCCATCCAGGCCTCAGCCTCGGCAGCGTCGGCATAAAACTGCTGAGCTCGATGGGCCTCCAGGAGGCGTGTGTGTCTCTGCTCCGTCTCGGAAATAAGCCACGCCCACAACTCCCCGAGCTCCTTCAGACGCTCCTCAAGCGCCGCCTGCCGCTCTCCATCCACCTCTGACTCCGGCCCGGGGGCCATGTTACGTCCGTGGGTCTGCAGATCGTCAATGCGAGGCTGATGGCCCTGGATCTCCTTTTGCAGGGTCTAAAAATTAGGATGGAGAGAAACATGAAAAAAAGGGAGAGAGTACCTGGAATGATCAACTCTTCAGTTACGAGTCATACCTGGTTCTTTTTGATGAGCAGCTGAACGCTGGGCAGGTCTTTGCCGTGATCTGTGGAGGTAGCCAGTGGCATTCTCTCTTTCACCCACAGCTGGAGGATGGACAGAGAGAAAATTACATTTGGTATTTTTTCTAATATGGGGCTTGGAAAAAGTGCCAAAGAGTGCCAAGTGTGAGTCTCACTATCTCGTCCTCCAAGTCTCGGTTGAACTGGTGGGCCTCTTTAGATGCAAGCAGGTGTTTTCTTCTCCGATTGAGAGGCTCCTGGAGCTGAGAAAAGGTGTCTGTTACTCTCCTCTGCTGGCCGTCCAACTCCACGATGCCTGCGTCCTCCTGTGACAGGGCCAGGGCTTGTGACTGCAGAGCCTGAACCTCCTTCTCCCGTACGTCCATCTGATGCTCCAGCATCTGACAAACACACATTGCATCAAATCAGGAATATTCATAATTGCTATCAGCAAAATCACTATGTGTGGGTGATTTAGATGACCTGTGGACCAGGGGTCTGAGAATCACGGATTTGTCTAGTGAAATTCAAAATTCAAATTCTCCAAAGCTTTAAAGTTGAAGTGAATCAGTGAATGGACTATTTTCAGACTCAGGGTCATGCTATCCTGACCACCTCCGAGTTTGAGTAGTGTAATGTCAGTTATATTTGCTATTCCATCACCTTCACGCGAGTGTACCTGGTGTTTCTTGAGCATGATGTTGACGCTGGTCAGGTCCTTGCCGAAGTCATCGCTCTGCAGCTGTGAGGAGAGGTTCTGCAGCCACGTGTCTAGAGCCGAGCAGCTCTGGGTGAACAGCTCGGCGCGGTTAGCGTCAAACAGACACTGCGCTTTGGTCTGCGTGGTGGTCTCCAACAATTCCCACTGCTTCTGAAGCTCAAGCAGGGTCTCAGACACGATCTCCTCTAGCTCGGGCTTCTCCTTTACTAAAGCCTGACCCTCCTAAAAGAGAAAGAGTGAGAGACCTTTTATCTTTTACAGTTCCTAAACACTTAGCTTGGGGCGAATGCGCACTGGTGCCTGTGTGGTTGCATACACACCTTATCGATTTTGTCCAGCCAGTCCTTGTTGGAGGCCAGCTCAGCCATGAAGGCCTGGTGCTTCTGCCACTTGCTGTGCAGGTTCCTGGCCTCATCGTATGTCATGTCCTGAGCTGTCAACATCTTCTCATTTATCCACAGAGTTAGCTATGATCAAAGAGAATGAGAGAGAGAGGGAGAGGAAAAACAGAAATCAGTTAATTTGCTACTAATTACCCCAAACCAATCCAGCTGGAATCTTGCTAATGAGCAGCAGCCAGTGGAAGGAGGAAAAAACAAACAGTACCAGGCTCCTGGTGTGTGTGTGTGTTCGTGTGTGTGTGTCTGTACCTCCTGCCCATCCTGGAGGAAGTGCTGTAGCTCTCTGTTATCCTTAAGTTTACCCAGCAGCTCATTTGCGGCCTGTTTGTTCTTCTGATGCCTGAAAAACAGCCGAGAATAAATAAAGAAAGAAAGAAAGAAAGAAAGAAAGAAAGAAAGAAAGAAAGAAAGAAAGAAAGAAAGGATTCCAATTAATATTCTGATAATGATTTTTGACTTCCAGAGGGCGCTAGTGATATTGCAGGAAATACAGTATACAGTCTACCGCTGTATCCTTGGCACTCGCATCTTTTCCCTTCTTCTCACCTCTCCTCAATGGAGTCTGCTTTCTCCTGGATCTTGTCGCCGTTGGCATTCCCGTCGGACACGAGGCGCCGCCCCGACTCCACCACGCCGTTGATCTTTTCATCGCTGGCCTCCATGGTGGTGAGGAAGTCCTCATGCTTCTTGATGGCCTCCAGTGCCCCTTGCAAACTCGATGGCATCTCAGTATGCGATAAAACATACTCCTGAAAAAAAAGAAACGGATACAAGGTCAGATCTTTACAGCAAACTATCCTTCCATCTATATCTTTTATGCTTCTCATCTCTGCCTCTAACCTGGCTGTTGAGGAAGCTCTCAGCCTGCTTGGCGTCTCTGAGGAAGGTCTGAAAGTCGAAGGCTTGGGCCAGCACGCACTGTCTGCTCTCCCACATCCTGCGTAGATCCTGCCAGCCCGTGTCTAGAGCCTGCAACCGCTGAGCCAGGAACATGTGCTGAGCGTCCGTCTGGCCCTGAGTCACCTACACACATTACAGTATATGGGTATGATGAGTACACTGTGTGTTCTGTGAAATAGACAATGATGAATGTATTGCTTCCCACTTCTGCCCCAGTGGCCTTGATCCTCTCGTAGTCATCGCGGTAGTTGTCTATCTCATTCTTGATGGCTTCGTGCTGACCCAGGAGCTGCTCTGCTTCGGCGAGCGAGGTGGGTGTGTCCTCGGAGGCTACAGCGGTCTGGGTGCGAGAGAGCCAGGCCTGGAAGTCATCGAGGTGACGCAGGAAGCCCTGCAGCTTGGAGGCCTCACCCAGACCCTCTTCGCGCTTCTTCATGGTGCTGCACAGCTCCTCCCACACCTCCTCCATGTCAGCCAGCCCTGCTTGAATCTCCTCGGCCTGCTCGGGGTGCTCGGATGCCAGCTTCTCGGACTCGGCTCGCTGAGCACCCAGCTTTCCCTGTAGAACGACATGAGGAAGTGTATTAGGTGTGTGTGTGTGAGATGATTAGCATCTAAGTTTGATATTTCCAAAAGCTCCTAACAAATAAATACATTCAGTTTGATCATTTTGTGTGTGTGTGTGGGTGTGGGTGTGTGTGTGTGTGAGCTTGCGTATAGCCTCTAGGTCTCTCATCAGGCTTCTGAGCCTCCACAGGTGTATGCGTGTGTTTGTATGGAATGTGTGTGTAGCCTCCAGTGCTCTTGGCTTGCTCTAGGCTTCTACATGTATCAGCAAGTGTATGTGTAGCTGTATAACTACATTAGAAAATATCTGACTGATCATTTTTACAACCGCATTTGAGTTCAGCTTCCAGAGAAAAACAATAACCTGGTAAATATCAAGACATTGTACCTGTATGGCCTCCAGGTCTTTCTCCATTCCGGTGAGCTTGCGCTGTAGGGCCATGACCCCGGCCAGGTCATTACCGAGACCCTGAGTGGACTCTATCACTTTTGTCTTCTCCTTCATCCAGCTCTTGAGCTCATTACACTCCAAATGGTAGTTCTGAAGGTTAAGGGCTGATTCCAGAGCCTGCTTCCTCTCATCTGCCAGGCGCTGGAACTCATGCCACCTATAAAGCAAATAAAATGTCTTACAGGATTCTGTTTTTGAATAAATGACTCCATATGGTCAAAGGCTGTGGTGGTAAGTGTGTGTGTGTGTGTGTGTGTGTGTGTGTATATGTGAGAGGTTGTGTACCTGTTATTTAGTTGGTCCTGAGTCTGGTTAATTTGTTCCTTGTTGCAGTTGTCGGATTTGAGCAGCTGCTCGGCGACCTGATTGACGTCTGCGATGCGAGAGCCAATATTATTCATCTCCGGCTCTAGAGTCTCGAACCTGCATGACCACAGCGCAAACAGTTCACCACCACAATACAACAGAACACCGAAGTAACACAGAACAAGCAAAAATATAGCATGTTGTCTTGTATTTAAACCTGTCCGGCTGCTTACCTTTGCTGGACCACCTCCAGGTCTTCGAGTTTGGAGGGGATCTCCATGGTGAGGAGCCACTGCTCCTTCTCTCCGATCCACAGCTGGCAGGCGTCGGCCTCGCTGAACATCCGGTACAAAGCCAGAGCCCCCTCCAGGGCGTTGCGCCGTGCTGAGGACAGAGATTTTAACTCCTCATAGCGCTGCTCTATGGCAGGGAGACGACCCTCCACCTGTGAACGAGAAAGAGAGAGACAGGGTCTACAAGAGGGCCATCAGAAAACATAGTGTGTAGGTGACCTATGGATCTGGTACCCGGTACCTGTGGAGACTGGTCGTATTCTGAAGGCAGTGACTGAGCCTGCTCATGGAGTGAATCGATGAGAGAGCGATGGCTCTGGATCTCCTCCTCTACCTCCTTCTGCTTTCGTGCCAATGTCTGTGTTGAATACTCATCGTGGCCGACCTCCTGGCTGGACACCTGCCATAACACGTTCAGGATATTAGCATACAGTAATCATTTCATCACTGTAACAGAACAGTAAGTATTATACGTTATTGTTACGGACATTGCAGTTACATTTAACATCTCTGTTACAAACGTTGCAATTACGTCGTTGTTACAATCATATTATTACAAAACTTCAAGCCATGCCTCAAAATGACTATGTGAGAGTTACCTGTCTAAAAGCCTCCTGGAGCCAGACCTCCATGTCGTTGGCATCGGTCTGAAACTGATGGAAAGCTACAGACTCCTTCAGACGCTGCTCTCGCAAACGAGATGCCTAGTGGGAACAAGGAAAGAAATAGAAAGATCAGATCATGACTCTTAATTTCAATAGTAAATCCATCCCTCTAACCATCCCTTTATTAACCATCAGCTGTTTATCATCATGTCCATCCATCCATCCATCCATCCATCCATCCATCCATCCATTCACTATCCCTTCTTCCTCACCTCCTCTAGTCGGGCCCACTGAGCTTTGATCTCTTTGATCCTCTCCGTTATCTCAGGTGCCCCACAGTGCCCCTCCTTTACCAGCTGTTCCCCAGATGCGATGCTGTTCCCCAGCGGGCAGTACCGGGCAGCCATCTCATCCCGGAATGCCTCGTGCTTCGAGAGGAGCAGCAGGGCAGAGGTTAGGTCCTTCCCGCACTCCTCTGTCGCCATGATCTGCTCCTGTTCACGCATCCATGCTGCCTCCTCCCCGAGCTCCCACAGCAGCTGCCAGAGGCGCCGCGACTCCTCCAGCTGTCTCCTTCGCTCGGCTGCCAGCCTGCCCAGCTCATCATACGCCTGGCCCAGGAGCTCCACCTTCTCCTCCACCAGCGCCGGCTCGCACGGCTTATAGACTGCAAGAAGAAGCGCTGTTAGGACAAGTGTGTGTCTGTATACTTAAAAAAAAACAAAAGCAACACTCACTCATCTCTTCTGAGGTGAAGCGATTCGCTGCGGCCTGCACTCCCCGGATCCTTTCCGCCTGCGCTGAGATGTCAGCCTCCACCAGTGTGTGTTTCTGAAGCAAGTCGTCCACGTCGTGAAGGTGTTTCCCGCTGTCTTGGGACTGCAGACGACCCTAAACACACATTCAAGCTCAATCATTTCTGATGCGGACTTGCAAAATACCCTTGTATATGTATCCCAAGGAGTTTAGTCACATACCTTCATGTCCTCCATCCAGTCCATAATGTGTCTCATTTCCTGCAGAAGCCTCTGCAGGTCGCGATGTGCTGCGAGTCGTTCGCGTCTGGCAGCGAGCAGCTCCTTCAGGTACTCCCACAGGCGTAGCACGTTGTCCCGGCGCGCCAGGACGCGCCGCACGTCGTGGTATGACTCGGCTTCGAGCTCGTGGGCCACGGCTTCCACGGCAGCCACTCGCTCACCATAAGCCCCGATGTCCGTCTCGATGGCCTCGTGCTTGCGTGTCGCCGCTTCCACTGCGCCCAAGTCGTAACCGAAGTTGTCCTGGATTCATAGCGTAAATGCAACAATGTAAAAAATAAATAATAATAAAAAATTTTCATAACATGGTAACAACCTAAAAACTTATTTTCCTGCCAAACAATTAATACTGTCTGACCTGCGAGACAAGCCGCTGGTTCTCGCTGAGCCACGTCTCCCTCATGGCGGCTTTGCGGTCGAAGCGCGCCGCCAGCATCTCTAGCTTCTCCTGCCGGATCAGCTCGTTCCTCAGAGCCAGCTCGCGCTCATGCTCTGCCTTCTCCAGACGTTCCCATGCCTGTTCGGCCAATCACAGAGCACAGATTGGTTTCACTCTTAGAAATAGGCTATGTACAAACTAGACATGGTCGTGTGTGTGTGTGTGTGTGTGTGTGTGTGTAAGCGTGCGAGTACCTTGTTGATGTCAGAAATGAGTTTTCCCTCTCGAGGCATGTAGACTTTCTGGTTGTTGGCCCTCATTTTGCTCTGGATGGTGAACAGGAGAACCTCCAAATTCCCCTTCTCTGTGAACCTTTCTCACACACGCACACACACACACACACACACACACACACACACACACACACACACACACACACACACACGGTTTACAGGAATGCCAAATAGAAAAAAAGCCATACATTATCAATCCCGAGTTTATGTAGTAGGTGTGTGTATGCATATGATGTGTGTGTGTGTGTGTGTGTGTGTGTGTGTGTGTGTGTGTGTGTATTTATATACACACTTGGGTGGTTTCTCCACAGTACGGTAGGTATTGAAGGCCTGCAGCTGGTTCTGCACGCCGTTCAGCGAGTTGGCGAGCTGCCGGTCGTTGAGCGTGCCGATGGTCTGCTCGATCCACTGCAGAAGCTCTGAGGCCAACGTTTCGTACTTCTCGATCAGCTGGTCCGCCTCGATCGCGTAATCCAGCACCTACACACACACACACACACACACACACACACACACACACACGATCACCAGCAGCTCTGGAGAAGTATGGATGTCTAAGAGTGAATCATTATGGCCACCTCAACCATCACACACACACACACCTTGCCAATACGTTTGCCCTCCACGGCAAGTGCCTTCATCTTGCTGAAGTAGTGGTAATACGTGGCCACGTAAGTGATGATTGACTTCTCATCCGGCTGATCCACGTTCACATCTACACACACACACACACACACACACACCCCAATATAAATATATATTAGTGCACAAAATGCAAGTAAAACAATATAAATAACGTTACACATGTACACAATGTAATGTGTTTGTTTCCTGTTTGTGTGTGCTTGTGTATAAATTATAAGTGTGTGTAAATGTATGTTGGGAACGAAAGTGTGTAAGTATGCTAAACTGTGTGTGTATGTGTGTGTGTGTGTATGTATATATACCCTCAGGATCCAGCAGTTTGGTAAGCCCCATCTCCTTCTCTGCGATGTTGAAGGCGTTCTGCAGGTTGTAGTGAGCGTTAGATCGCTTCAGCGTGTCGAACTCGATCAGGTCCGGCCTGGAAAAGATACAGAGGGACAGATAGATAGAGAGAGAAAGAGAGGAAGAATTATCAAACTTTTCTTAGCACCTTGTTTTCTTAAGCACATAAACAAGTACCCACACTGCAGTACTTGTGTCTGCCAGCTGAGGGCAGCATTCAGACAGTGTAATGCTGTGCTGCAGTGTGTGCAGACACACATCGTTTGTTCTCCTTATGTAGGTCATATAATCCCCCGTTCTGAAGCGCAGTGTGTGAGCGGAACAGTGCAAACACACTAGCAGTTTCGGGATGGATCGCTAGATAGATAGATGGATGGACTAACGGGGCGATGGAAAGCTAAATGGATTGTTAGAAGATGGATGGCTGAAAGATGAGACGGAGGCTCAGGTGGGCCATTAACCTTCGTCGTAAATCAGGAGCACGAGAGCAGCGGCGTGAGACTGGAGTCATCAGTCACGCCGATGGATAGATGCCTCTCTCACACACACAACAAGGAAGTATACCTTAAGTGCATCATTGACCAAAGTTACACCATGGTCTAATTTTTATCTGTTTATAGCTACACCTCATGGCCAGACCCCTGACACTGGAGACTCATTCTTTTTTAGCCTGTTCCTATGGAAACAATCCAGACCAATCAGATTTGAGGAGACATCAGCATGTAGCAGTAAGGGGATTATGGGACCTGACAGCAACTTCAGCAACTGACCTGCAGACTGCATTGTGTGTGTGTGTGTAATAAACTCATCACTTTGTTGTGCTTCATGTTTGCATTGGGATGCATGACCTTGGACCTTGTGTTACCTGTGTTTGTGCACGATGGCGTTGAACGCCAGGCCGTCTCTCCAGCTGGTGGTGAAATTGTGCACATTGACATTCGGGTACCTGCAACACAAACAGCCCATTAGTGTGTGTTTGTTACATCATTGGTTGTGTAACCAGTTACACAATACACTAGTCTAATAATTAACACACAACTCACAACTGTTAATGCTGTAAGACCCTGCGTTCATGCAATCATGGTTTTCTCTTTTTCTGGCAGGAAGCAGTAATATCTCGTCTCCTACTTTGTAAGCAATGAGTCCTAATGTCCCTGTAATTGTGTTGGTGCACTGCTATGAATCTTTTTATATTCAGTCACTTTTATTAGGTTGGCACTCGTATCCTCACTCACACACACACACACACACACACACACACACACACACACACACACACACACACACACACACACACACACACACACACACACCTAGTTTTTTATCCGGTTTTGATTGGAGCAAAACCGACTGACTTAGCAGGTCATATGTGGCTAAAATAATAAGAGCTCCTGAGGGAAATCCCCCTCCCGCTTCCCCCCTCTCCCCCATGTGACATCATCAGACAGATTTAGGTCTTGGGTTTTGGGACGTCTGACCTAACACCTTGCCAACGCTACGCAAAAACGTGTCCACGAGCGTGTCCTCATTTTAAACCGCGGACGTCAACAGCAAGCTGTTGCTTGGACCCCGACAATCGCTGCTATGTTATTTTTATTTGTTCCTGTCATCTGTCTACCTTTTCTCTCACTTTTTTTTGACTCTCTCTTTCTCCCCACCTTCTTTCTATCCATCTCTCTATCATTCTTCTTTTCTGAATTGCTCAATTCTTTCCTGAATTACTTTATTTAACTGCACTCTTGACTGTCATCTCAGTTCTCTCTCTCTCTCTCTCTCTCTCTCTCTCTCTCTCTCTCTCTCTCTCTCTCTGTACATGGTGTTTATTCCAACCATTTATTTTTATTATTCTTCTCTCAATTTTCTATCCTTGTTCATCTTAAATTGTTTCAACTCTCCTTTCAATTTATTTTTGTTCCTCTCTCATTCTTTCTTTTTCACTAAAGAATATAAAACATTTTCTCTTTCTTTCTTTCTTTCTTTCTTTCTTTCTTTCTTTCTTTCTTTCTTTCTTTCTTTCTTTCACTATAGAATATAAAACATAATAAAACATCATAGAATATAAGCACATTTCTTTCTTTCTTTCTTTCTTTCTTTCTTTCTTTCTATAGAATACAAAACATTTTCTCTCTTTCTCTCTCATTCTTACCCTGCTGTCTTCATCTGGCACCACAGCAGTAAGGCGTCTTTGGCGGATTTCTTCTCCTTGTTGTCCTCTGTCTCCACGCTGATGTCCTGAATCTGCACACACACGCACACACACACACACACACACACACACACACACACACACACACACACACACACACACACACATTAGCTTATACATAATAAAACTAAAGTAATGCAGATCTACATCTTGACCCTGACCTGAGTTGCACTTTTTGAACCTCATATACCACACTGATTTCTTATTAGCTGGGAAAAAAAAAACTCCACTCTTCTGGGAAGATGTTCTGTGGAAATGTAAAGCATTCATGGAGCTGGCTTTTGAAGTGAAGGCACAGTTGAAGTGAAGGGAAAACCAAAGGCATCTAAAGACGTCCAATACAATTGTGAACGGCTCAGGAACAGTCAGATGTCCCACAGAACCCTTTTGTCCATATAGTTATTAATTACATCAAGCTGACAGTGCATCAACTCAGCACACATACAAACTCCCGTTAGAAAGGAACCTGCTCTCAAATTAGCTCGCAAAAAAAAGTTGAAATAACCCTGCTGTTCGTACGGAGAGAGATTTGGACAGCTAGGTCATGAACATCGAGGCTGCGATATTTCAGAGCTGTCAGATCTAGAGCGAACGCCCAGAGACTTATCGGCGGGGGATCGGGTGCTAAATTGGAAACATGACCGCGATACTTTTTCTCACACACAAAATGTAATACAAATCTACTATCAAGTCACACTCATTTGACCATCAACGACCCGAAATGACGTCCTTTCGACAATGAGAAACAATCGGGCTGCGCTAATCAGAACCATCAGAATCCTGGTGCGATCGGGACCTTTTACATTTACGCCAGATGCCCTTGTATTTATTTTATTCAGACCACTCATCCCTGATGGGGTTAAGGACCTTGCTCAGGGGCCCAGGAGAGGCTGCTTGATGTGACCGAGATTTGAAGTCACAACCTTCAAATTCAAAATCCAATTCCTTCACCGCTAAGCTACCACCTCCCCAACCATCATCATCATCAGAGCAAAGCTTCAGTACTGAGCCTCAGTTCCAGCTGATTGGACTGAACCACAGCTGAGAGGTCAGAAGTAAGTGTTCTGGGCTGGAGTTTAATCACAGGAATGGGATCAAAGCGCAACCCTGAGTGAACCTGTCGTCTAGAGAGAGTCCTCGCTTTAACCAAGAACATAATTTTCATAATCAATGGCTGAGGGGTGTGTGTGTGTGTGTGTGTGTGTGTTTCAGTTTAATTATTTACTCCTGTGTGTCTAATCTTTTTAAGGTAATGTTAAAAATTTTTCTTCAAAATTCTTTCTTCATTTTTAGGGTATAGTTTATATAAATACATAAAATACTCCAACATACTCTACTGAACCTAACCAGAAAAAAAAAGAAAAGCTGAAGTGAATTTCCGGTTCAGTTTAAAAATATATATATATTCATTAAAAAAAGAAAAACATGTAACATGCTGAGCTTGGAGGGGAAAACCCACGCTGCTGAACCATGAACAGAGAATTCAAAATACTAAAAATGAAACTGAAAGTAATTATAGACTCACAGTCTCACAAGTATTGGGACACCTGACTGTTCCAGTCATATGTGGTTCGTCCCCACAACGTCAGAGACACACAATTTTACACAATCTTTAGATTCAGTAGTGTAGAATTTTCCCTTCACTTGAACTAGGAGACCTAAACCTGTACCAGCAAGACATCTGTATAAAAAAACCCAGCTCCATAAAGATCTGCTTTCCATGGGCTGAAAGTGTGTGGAAGATCTCCTGCTATAGAGCTTCAGAGCTATTGAACACCTTTGAGATGAATGTGAACACTGGCCTCACATCACCTACATCAGCACCTGACTGAACACCCTTGTGGTTGAATGAATCTCAAAAGATCTCCACAAAATCTAATGGGACATCCTCCCAGAAGAGTGGAGTTTATTACAACAGCAACTTGAGACTCCATGGGAAATGTGGGGTTTTATGCAATATTCAAGAATCAAGAAGTCCCACATGTTTCCAACCAACATAAATCTGCCATCTTGTAAATTTTTGGTAAGCCCCGCCCCCTCTGTACCTGGAAGCGCAGGATGATGGTCCAGATGAGGCCGAGTGTGAGGCGGTGGTTACCATCAACAATATCGTGAGAGCCCATGTTCTCCAGATGGACCTTCTGCTCCTTGAGGAACTGCAGAGCTTTATCCACATTCTCCAGACAGTGGATTCTCATCCGACCTTTAGTGGGCTTGGGCTGGAAAGAGCACAAGGAGAAAAAGAGAGAGATTAAGAAGGGAGAGAGATAACAGCAGGGTGAGATCACTATGAGTGAAGACTGAGATGGAGTGAGTGAAAGAAAGAATGAGTGCAGAGGTACCGACCAGTTGTTCGGAGGAGAGCACCTCCAACAGGCGGATGAGCATTCGTCCATCGCGCAGGTCTGTGTACAGGTCGCTGATCCGGCACGTCACACGACCCAGGTGAGAGTTCACCCATTTGGTGAAGGTCTTCTTCTGTACAGCTTCTCGCTCATCTACGAGATAAACACAAACACACACACAATTAGAAAATGGTGACAAAGAAGGTACATACTAACTATTCCTTCTTTCTTATTCTTGGGTTGCCAATACTTTTGTCCTAACTGACCAACTTATACACACACACACACACACACACTATGTAAAAATTTTAGAATAATAAACAAAAAATGTGAGATGTTATCAAGCATGTTTAGTGTTTGAACTTAGAAGCAGGTGCAACTGATACAGCAGCAACTCCTTTTCCATTCTCAGGGTGCCATTACTTTTGTCCTAACTGTACAACTAGTCTGATGTGTTTTATTAACTGTAATTTACTATATATTTACACAATATAAACAAAATGATATCGAGTGCATTTACTGTATGGCTGATTTGCATTGAGCCACGCCCACAAAACTCCATAAAAGGCCATAAAAGCTCACAGACAGCTAAAAATGACAAAATTGCAACGTTCTATGTTAATTGTACAGCGAAAGACTGTAGCTAGTCTGACATAATGATCAACAAAATAGTAACAGAAGGCAACACTACACACACACACACACACACACACACACACACACACACACACACACACACACACACACACACTCAAAGTCTACTGAGTGAATTCAAAAAAGGAAATGTTTAAATAGTGGGTGTGTATTCTTGTATATGTGTGGGTGTGTGTGTATCAAGTGAAGTGGTATTAACAAGTGATTACAACATGTGGCATAAATAATATAGTGATCTAATACAATCTCTCTCACACACCAGCAGGAACTTTACAAGGACCTATTGATTTACACAAAATGCAGAATTGTGTGTGCACTTAATGTCTCCTTAATCTGTCTCTTAAGGATTAACGTCACTAAACACACACACACACACACACACACACACACACACACACACACACACACACAGGTTTTATGAGGACCTCCCCCAGACAAAGTGATTATTATTGTAGATAATTAATGTGATGCTATATTTCAGATAAAAGCTGTGAAATGACGTTTGACACATTGTAGATGTTTGTCCCATCATTCTCAGGAACTGTCTATGTTAAAAATGCTTCATTTGATTGTTTAAAATATTGTTTTACATTTCCAGCACGGGCAGATAATCACGCACACCTAAAATGCTTGATGTATGAAAAGGCAGTGTGGATTTAATTGCAGGCCCGAATGTTACAACTAGTAGAGTCAAACGGGTCTGGAATTTATATTACACTCGTCAATTGCATAACATTTTCCACCTCCAACGTCCCCAAAAGTCCACTCACCCCTCTAAACTCGCCCCCCAGCTATTTAATATTTAAAGAAATTAGAAATCTGTAGCCCCTACTAATGATATCGCAACTCCCCAGGACATCGGGTGACGCCCCTGACCTTTCCCTCTTCAATATCTCCATCTTCCTTGCGGCATTTCTACCTTCTTTTCTTTCTTTTTATGCATTGTTTGCTCGCTTTCTCGTGTTTCCATCTCCGAGCCGGGAAACGCTATCTCGCTTTACGTAGCATGGGAAAAAAATAACAAAAAAATAACAAAAACCACACACACCCACACAAACACAGTGAGAGATAGCAGACTGAGAGTGATTGAGCAGCTGGCCGAAGATAATCTATAATTCGATGAAAGGATACGGAGGCGCCGTGAGCTGGAGCCTGACCTTTTACCTTTTACACATTGAACATTGTGTACGCTTAAGGAAATTAATGGGGCTTAGCACTCAGTTCGTATTCTGTCGTCATGACTGTCGTGTTTCTGATCTGCCTGAAAAGATTTTTTAGGTGTGGTTCTTCTAAGCGTGGGTTAGGGTTGGGGTTTTTTTTTTTTTTAACACCTGTATTCGTTTCAAGTTCGTCAAGATGTTCCTGGAGGATTGTTGGAAATCCCAGCTCTTGTAGCTTCTAGACACAAAACAGAGGTCTGGAAGTGCGAAGCCACCAAAGAGTTAACTAGACTTCTTATTGAAGGTAGTAAAATCAAAACAATTTCTGCTGTTACGCAAAAATAACAATCACAAACTGGTGTGAGGGGGCAGAGTTTCCTGCGGAGTGCTGCTTTTTTTTCCTTTCTAGAAATAATTAATAAAGACGGCCCTTTGTATCGGTTTGTTGCTCTCGGGTCGAAAAAAGTTACAGTTTTTCCCTCCCTGACACTTGAGACTCCTTCTGTTAAGACTAGATTCAAGTCTATAGAAACAATACAGTCTGTGCTAGCTGTAACCATAGAAACAATAATAGAACATGTGATTTGTCACTGTACAACTCACAGAGGTATAGAAGATCAAGGCCAATTGGATTTTAGAACTCTACAGTATAAAACAAACCGATGTGAAATGCTAGCTCGAAACTAGCTTGGCAACATGCGCGCGCACACACACAAACACACACACACATAAAAAGAGAAAAGACAGAAATGTTATCTTCATATGATCTGACTGAAACCTGTTCTACGGGCCACCACCCAAGTGTATTTACACACCCGGTCTCTGTCGCACACTCTCTGAAGCCTCCAATATCTCAGGCCCTGGTTGCTTTTGTCCCACAGTGGACACGAGATGTGAAAATGGCAAGACACAATATTATCTGAACAAAGAATTTCATTCCTGTACTCAAATAAAAAAGTGTTCAAATCTTTCTCCAATAAAAATTAAAACTCCTTTTCCTAAGTCTCGATATCCTCTATGGCCAAAAGTGTGTGGACACCCAAGCAAAAAATTGGTATGTACTTCATTTTGAACATCCCATCCCACATTCAGTTTTGTTCAGTTATTGTAGCATCCAATCGTCTGGGAAGATGTTTCACTAGATTTCTGTGGAGATTTGTTGAGATTCTTGCAGCCACAAGGGTGTTATTAAAGTCAGGTACTGATGTAGGTGAGGTTTAGGAAGCCTGGGGTGCAGTCAGTGTTCACATTCATCAGAAATGTGGTCAATAGACTTTATAGCTCTATAGCAGGAGAGCTTTCACACACTTCCAAACCCATATAAAACATATCTTTATGGAGCTGGCTTTGTGCACAAATGTCATGCTGGAACAGGTTTGGGTTTCCAAGTTCAAGTAAAGAAAAGAAAATTCATGCTAGCGCATCCAAAGACATGCGATTCAATTCTGTGCATATGCCTGGAAAAAATAGGTGTCCCAATACTTTTGTCCATGTCATTTTATATTCGGCAGGGTTTCTGTTTGTGTTTACGGTACAGTAGCAAAGGCGTGTTAGACATGCCAGGATCTCATTTTGATTCGAGGTCTCTTGGTTTTACTACGTGAAATGAGCAGTGAAAATCTCCCCAGAAATCCAACTGTTTTCAGTGACCATTAATATTACTACAGTCAGTGAAGACATCAGAACATTGTCCCTGATTTACACTCTAAAGACGTCCTCGTAATTCATGTTATTTATTGTAATATTTTGTGTATATGGTTTGGTAAAACGATCTCCACTGTATCGCGAACTGCAATCGGGGTGTGAGGATGTGGTTGATGTGGACGCATGTGGGTTTACTGAGGACTTTCTTTAGCCTTCTTTTGTTTTTTACTTAAAGACACACACACACACACACACACACACACACACACACACACAGTACAAGTCACAATTACAACATATAAAGAATTTTTGCTATGTAGCCCGACTGAACAAACCACTACGGGAGACATTGTGCGTGTGTGTGTGTGTGTGTGTGTGTGTGTGTGTGTGTGTGTGTGTGTGTGTGTGTGTGTGTGTGCACATTTTTACCAGAATTTAGGAATAATAAGAATACCAGTGTTTTGAAATAAGGAAGTCTTCTGCATTCCATAGAATGGACACAGACTCACACACACTCTTCCTTTCTCTCTCTCTCTCTCACACACACACACACACACTCTCTCTCTCTCTCTCTCTCTCTCAAATACAGTTTTTTTTTTGTTTTTTTTTAATAAACACTGTTTTTTCTTTCTGAGGACCTGGTGATTGTAAAGACATCATTGTAAAGACTCTCTCTCTCTCTCTCTCTCTCTCTCTCTCTCTCTCTCACATACACACACACACACACACACACACACACACACACACACACACACACACACTCTTCTATCTTGCCTTTTGCTGCTTTACAATGCAAATGCACATCTAAGGATAACACCGTTAGGTCATGCAACACACACACACACACACACACACACACACACACACACACACACACACACACACACACACACACACACACACACACACACACACCGACAACATCCATGCTATTCAAATACACATGATCCACTTACATCGAACCATTTTTGTAATATTCCGCTAGCTAAATATTTGTATTGTGATTATATTGTGATTCAAAAAGTTAATTTCTTTCACAAGTGCATGACCTCTCAAACATCAAATATCCATATATGCATGACAGGATCCGGAAAAATAGATGACTTCGTGACGTCCAAGCATCCGATAACAATTAAATAAAAATTTGTAAAAATTCAGAAATACACAAAATACACAGCTTTAAATGAAAGCGAAACAAAACCACGCTGGAACACAAGCTTTCAGTTTGGCCTTCAAGTTTAACAGCAACTGAAATTAATAAATAAATAAAGATTCAAAATATATACATTTAATTGTACTTCAACAACGAAAGTAAAAAAATCAAGGGGGGGGGGGAGTGGGGGGCTAGTAGCTACAGATGACTAGCTTTTCTAAACTACCCAATCTCTGCACTAATACAAGGTATATGAGGAAATACAAAGTTCACACAGCAGCCGATAAAATCGAGCGTTTGCATGGTCTCACTTAATTTTTATATGGGTCTGAAGTGCTATTGTAGAGAAGTATTGTAATGCATGTGGATTGACATTTCCCTTATGCAGTAAGCACCAGAAATAAAATGATTAGCTTAAAGAACACACAAAACTAGAAATAGTTGCTTTTAATGACGTCTAAGCATTTTTCTTCTAAACAAAAAAATTTAATAAAATACAACATGAAAGATTTCAAGTGCAAGTACAAACTGTTGAGTTCAACAAGGAGCGTGAGGAAACCCCAGATAACTAGCTTTACTATCTCGCTAATCTCCTAAACGTTATAAAGAAAGAAACGATAGAACGTTTACATAACAGTTGTTTCAAGTTAAACGTGATGAAATCTCAGAGGAAATGTAGTGAGCAGTCTAATTAGTACTAGTAATATTGTTCGAAAAGCCGTGGGTGGGGTCAATATACGGTTCCGCATTCAGCGTCATCCACATTATTGATTGACTATTTACAATTTCACACTACTCACACGAATCTGGTGTGTAAATAATGATGTAAAAATGCTGGAAAAAGGCGAGGTTTATATAGAAGTGTACAAGGTGAACATAGCAAAATGTGTGTGTGTTTGACAGATGCTGGTCTTTATCCTGGTTAATCTGTAATTGAAATTGTTGAATATCAAATGTCGGTGTTCACACAGCACACACCCACATCGACTCTCACAAAACACACACACACGCACTCACCTTGCTAGCCTAATGAGGACCTGCCTTTTCCATCATTGCTTATGCAGACAATTCATTAATTCGTCCTGATTTTCACCCAAATCCATCCCTATATATGACTACAGTTGCTATAGTAACATCAACTTGATCAACCCGAGGTTCCATCATTGGTGGATTTTGGAAAAAGAGGGCAGGATGGACGGAGGAGGGCGTGGTGGATAGAGGAGTGCGTTTTGGATGGAGAGGGTGGGGTTGATAGAGAAAGGTGTGGGATGGATGAAAGTGGTGGGGTGGATGGAAGAGGTGGAGGATGGATAAAGGAGGTAGGGATAGATGGAGGAAGTGGGGGATGGATGGATGAATGAAGCGGGATGGATAGATGGTGGTGGGGAGAGGAAGGATGCAGGTGGAAAGTGGATGGAGGTGGGGAGTGGATGGATGGAGATGGGGAGTGGACGGATGGAGGTAAGGAGAGGACAGATGGAGGTGGGGAGTGGATGAAGGAGCACTAGAACATCGCACATAAAAGAAAAAAGTGTAAACGTGGAATAAATTTTGAGTCTGCATGGTCCCCTCTAGTTTGGTAGAAGACCTGTGAAAAATGGGTCTCTAACTGCGCTGTAAACACACACTCCACCCACTAACACATAAGGCAGATGTTATTCGTGTGTGTGTGTGTGTGTGTGTGTGTGTGTGTGTGTGTGTGTGTGTGTCTTACTGCAGGCCCTGACATGACACATTACCACAAAGAATCAAGAAAGACTAAAGATGCTGATTATGCCTTACTAATCATACACACACACACACACACACACACACACACACACACACACACATATACACATATACACACACCTCTTTGTTGGAGTCAGTGGTTAAAAGATAAGCAGAAAGATTACTGTATTGAGTGTGTATCGACTCCTTGCTGTCAGAGATCACGTCATCTCCTGTGCATTTAAGCTCCTGTGTGTGTGTGTGTGTGTGTGTGTGTGTGTGTGCGCGCATTCTTCTGCAAGATGGTCATGTTGGGACAGGGAAGCTTCCCTGAGGTTGTGTGTGTGTGTGTGTGTGTGTGTGTGTGTGTGTGTGTGTGTGTGTGTGTGTGTGTGTGTGTGTGCGTGTGAGCAAAAGGAAGGTCATGTAGGTGGCTGCAAATGCGTGGTTGCATAGTGTAATAACGAAATTGGTGACATAGACCAGGATCTCATCCTACAACACACACACACATGCACACACACAAGCACACAAGGACACACACACACACAGGTTCTGAGGAAATGTAGTAAGCAGTCAAGCAACCAAGTTAAACAGTGTGTGTGCATCCGTGTGTGTGTGTGTGTGTGTGTGTGCGCGTCTGTACAATAATCCAGGCCCAGCATGAAAATAGGATTAAATGCCGTAATCCTGCCTTTTATACTACAGGCTTTTATCACTAGAACTCCGGTGGCCAGTTAAAGGTGTGTGTGTGTGTGTGTGTGTGTGTGTGAGAGAGCATATGCATGTCTCTTCTATAATCCCTACAAGCATGTAAAAGACAGTAATCCCATCTTTTTGTTGGTACACAGATGAGCAGACATGTTTGTGTGTTTGCATTTGCACGAGTGTGTGTCTTACTGGTCTTATGACAGTGACCTAAGATGTTCCGAGACTTGTTATTAGTGTGTTGTGGCTTCTTTTGATGTCTCACACGCACGCACGCACGCACGCGCACGCACGCACGCACGCACGCACGCACGCACGCACACACGCACGCACACACGCACGCACACACACACACACACAAGCGCAAACCTGAAATGTAAAAACATATTTCCTACAAATGGAAGCATCTCAATTTATCAAGCACATTTCTAGATATCTATCTAGACACAATTATGGTCAGGCCTGTTTCTCTAGAAACAACTTCTCGACTTTGTCTTCTAATTTAACTCCTTGCTTTTCTGGTCTCCTCCCTGTTTGTCACCCCTGTCGGTGTTTGTGTGTGTGTGTGTGTGTGTGTGTGTGTGTGTGTGTGTGTGTGTGTGTGTGTGTGTGTGTGTGGGAAGGTCGCCTGCGGCCATGTTAGCCTCAGTACCTGCTTGCCTGAAGTCATCAATCACTGGCGCCTGGGTTACAGCCAGGTGTCATTAACCGACTCCCTCCTGCCTACCCAGGGGCATGATGGGCAAAAGGCTTGAGATTTTTCAGCAACAGCATAAAGACTTTTCCTGAGTCCACCTCCAGATCAAAATCCTCCAACAAACTTGTAACTTAAAAAACTCTACTATTCTTTTTTCTGAGTCAAATCTTTACTATTCAGAAGATGCATGACTTCATCACACAGAAGAATGTAGTGAGGTGGGAGCAGATGTTTGTCATTTAAAGATGACGATAATGAAGACCATGTGTAAGGAATGTATACGTATTTAAACACGACATACCACAGAGTAACTTCATCTGAAAGAAATTTCAACAAACTTAAATTTGAGGTTGAAAAACCTCTCAGAATAGATCAGTGTTTTAAATATTATATATTATATATTATAAAAATTAAGTTTCCCAAAGTTACAATGGTTTGACTTGCGGTTTCTCAATCCTACCATGACGACAGCGATACAACAAAATAAAAAATAAAAAAACAGGGTAGGGTAGTGTAAAATTGTTTTTTTGCTAAATAATAATTCTATAGTTAAATTATTAAAAACTTACAGTATACTAACCCATACTGACCACCATTCTTTAAGAGCTAGGCCATGTCTCGACTTTTAAAGATATTTTCCATATTAAATATATATTAAGTGTATTGCATTCATTTGATTGATTCTATTTAATTTTTATAAAATATTATAACATTTATTTAACCAAACAGCCATTTCATTGAACATTGTTTTAAAAAGTAAACTGTTCAAATGTTGGGAATCACAATTATTAATAATATTAAACTGTCTTAATAAAAAAGATAAGCAATTTCATGTTTTGGATTCCACCTCCCCACCCCCACCCCCAATGAAATTTACCGAACTGTGACTTAAAAACAGAAGTACGTACTGAACCGTGACGTTTAACCGTGTTTTTGACCATCCCTTAACCCTCCGATGTATAATTGAGATGGTCTGGATGAAGGTGTCCAACAAATGGTGTAAATGTAAATGGGGCTGACTTTGGGTCTCCTAGTTCAAATTAAGGGAAAATTTCATGCTACAAAAGACATCGTTTACAATTGTGTGCCTCCAACACAGTTGTACAAAATACTTATTGCCATACAAAAAAAACTTTAGTAATTAAAACAAGCTAAATATTATAAAATCATTCAAATGTGTTTATACAACGTTATCATACAAAAGCTGAATTTCTGGGAACATTAATAATATAAATGATCCTGTAATATTTGAACAAGATAAAATAATATAAAACAAATAGCTGTGTAAAATAATAGCAAGTGAATGACTGTAATGCGGTAGAATAACGTTAATAAGCGTAAAATTTATTTTGTTCAAACTGAAATAAAGTACGAGCAAACATTGCAGACTTATTGATTTTTTTTTATCTGGATTCTTGTCGGGAAATGTGTGTGTAGAATCAGGCCTCTTCCTGGGGAACACAGCTGCTAAATGAAAGCTAATACTTTACTGTCTCATCACACACACACACACACACACACACACACACACACACACACACACACACACACACACACACACACACAATGACATTTCCCAAAAACACACTTGCTTGCCTGCGTCTTGACGTCACGCTGACTGGGACGCATTTGCAAATCGCTTTGTAAAGATGCTCTGTCTGTCTCTCTGTGTGTGTGTGTGTGTGTGTGTCTGCCTGTATGTTAACGCTTTGTTCAAGGTTCCAAAGTGGTGCTGCAGGAATGTAGCTGATCTTTGAAGTGAAGGAACAGCCCACTTAAATACAGCCTGGGCCAGACTGGACTTGCGAAATTTTGAGCTACTGAGCTACATGTTAACTGACACTGACACACACACAAACACACACACACACATTAACTCAGCTTTCCAGAATGCTACTGTGGAATTATTACAAGTGAATGGTCATGTAGATATATTTTATGGCTCTAAATTTATATATATAATTTGCTACAGTATACTGTTTATATCAAAAATTGTGTTTGAATAGTAATATTTTCTGGGTATAAATATATTTTCTGTGTAAAGTTATATAATATGTATATGAAGTTTTATATTCTGTGTACACAAGCTGTGTCCCTAGCTATATAAGGAACACAGATTATATATTAGCTAAATATACTTATATCAGGAAAAACACACACTCAGACCTACAGTACAATATCTTATAATGGTAGAAAGAGGAAGTTACATCACAGCCATACTTACTTTTTTCTTGTGTTGTATGGGTGTGTGTGTTTGTGCAACCGTGACCCGCATGTTAAACCACAAGTGTGTTATGTTTACAACTTCACCGTTAACAGAAATTAAGTATTGCAGTTACTCATGCAAAGTCATCGAGCTCTGCAGCAAGAAAAATATGGGTAAAAATTTAAATATATGAAAAAAAATAAAAATTTATTCAGGCACAGGATTAAATTGTCTAGACAGCTAACTAACCAGTGTAAAAAGGTGAACGCTAATATGATGTAATTTCTATCTAACTAACAATGTTAGGTGGATTAGTGCAGACTAAAATTTATTTATTAGCGTATGATCATCTTGCACATCATGGATCTTGTACCTTTCATGTAGAAGGTACAAGATCTATGATGGGCAAGATGATCATACCAGGTGAGGTGCGTAGTGCAAGATGATCGTTTTGGGCGATGTGTGTAGTGCAACAAAGATGGTGGGATTTGGAATGCGTAGCTTGTCGGACTCACCGTCCTTAAGCATGTTAACATTTCTAAAATGTTTCTAAAAACATTTCTCATTTTCATTGTTGAACGTGTTTTGGGTTTTATTGCAACAATGAACAACACAGGTGTCTGAGCTACCAATTTTAAAGTGAAATTTCTACTGCTAATTTTCAGATGCAAGATCCAAAATTTCGGCATAGTTGTCATAGAAACAACAGACATACTGGATCTGTCTAATAGTACAGGTAAGCACAAATCAAATTAAAATCATCAT
The DNA here is from genome assembly GCF_014805685.1 of Silurus meridionalis. Lineage (NCBI taxonomy): Eukaryota > Metazoa > Chordata > Actinopteri > Siluriformes > Siluridae > Silurus > Silurus meridionalis. The sequence continues at coordinate 15,570,653 of NC_060908.1, read as the reverse complement.
GGTTCATAATTGCTATTGGATGATGTTTTACATTAGCATGAAGTTTATTCCAAGGGTGAAATCAGATTATAAACAAATAAAACTAAAGGGGAACTTTTTTGCTCAGGTGTCCAAGCTGAGGCCCTTAAACAAAGAGAAACCCTGGTTTACCCCTGTACCCCGAAATGGTACACTATTTGTGTGTAGTAATCAAAGATACATGTTTAAAAAAAACTTGCGCACACACAAACACACAGTGTCGTGTTCACACTGACAGAGTCAAATGTACATGTGTCTGGGTGTACTACTGAATAAGGCAAAAGAACAAAATACTTACAAGATCACATCTACAGGACAGATGCAGGTTCTGGCTGGGGCAAAGTCAAAAGCACAAATAACTGCAGGCACTGCTGCACTGGCTCTACTAACAAGGATGTGACGAACCCATTGTGCATCAAGCATTTGTGGAGGCTCTTAGGTTACATGGGTCATGTTTAATGTTGAGTCTAAACAAGCATCCATGTAGATAACAGTGCACCATTAATCTAGATGTTTCTCTGTACTGACAGCCAGGTAATAGAATGAAATTTCTTCTGGTTGTCTTCAAGCTATTTTTGGCATTTGGCAGATGCCCCTATTAACAGCAACTTATATTTTTCGGGCAGTTGGGCGATAAAGGACTCACTCGAGGAGCCTGAAGACTGACTTTTTTCAACAAGGGAAAAAAACTAATTTCTTGAAAGAAATATCTGCCCAACGTATCAACAAAAGTTTGTGAATATGAATTCCAACAATGCAACAGCTGTCTATGGCTGAAGCACAACGAGCAAGACTGGCAATGCTCTTTTGATGTGAAGAATGCAACGATTGGAATACAATCTCTCTCGTGTGTCAATCAAAGTGACAAGAAAATGCCAGGTATCTGTGAGTTTGAATGAACGTGGAAGAGGGCAGATAGAACTAAATGTGTCAGTGTAACATATCGTCCAATTTCAACCTTACCTGGATGGTGTAACAGGGGTAAAAATTGGCAAGACCAATGAACCTTGTAGTGGTTTTTAACCTGAGTAAAACTAAGTCCTCTCTAATTGGCTTAGTTTGGTGTTTTTTCCCAGACCCTAAATGTGAGTAAATACTTTTACTAGAAAGTGTGTGCTTTTGTTGGAGACTACAAGCACTGTAGCACAAATCCCTTTGGGGAAATTACAACCGTTGATGATGTAGATTGTAACATCGATTTTAAATTGCTCATTCTAAGGCTCCTGGCATGGGTACCTTCAGGCGATACGTGAAGGAAAAAAACTTTTTGGCACAAAAAAAAAAATATCTGCATATCAAATTTTGCATTTACTACATGAACATAACCATTTACATTTATGTTTTTGGCAAACAACCATTAACATTGATCGCATTTGGAAAACACCTTTGTCCAAAGTTAGTTGGTTAAGGGCCTTGCTTAAGGGACCATTAGTAGCAGCATGGCAGTGTTGGGATTTGAACCTTTCTATAAGATTTCCAATATCTTAATCAGTGCACTACCAGTTTTATTCCTTTTAGGGGTTTTGCTGTAGTTTTTACTGCACTTTTCCAGGGACAGATCTGTTACCTGCACTCCTGGCTAGTCAGCTGCTCAAAGTACACACATTTTTGCCCTTGAGAAATGTTTTGGACTGTGACAGCAGGGTACGACCTGTTCCCTACTAACACGTCGGCGAAACTGGCTATGTAAGCCACCAGCCCAGGACATTGCAAAGCTTCTTTTTTTTAAGCTAATACTTTTAACACTAATAATACTAATACTACTTTTACATTACATGCCTGGTATTACAAAATTATGAATGTAATGACTGTTCATACCTTTAACAAAGTTCTGTAACAACCAAACCTCAAACCTTTCTGGAAATCGTCATTCCACAGCATTCTAGGAAGCAGTCAGGAAAACAGGGAGGGATGCTGTTTTCATTTCAAGGGTGATTAGCATGGAGGTGGACGACCTTTTGGATCCCGAAACACACACACACACACACACAAATGCTATGCACTCACATACACTACACACACCCTTTATCAGTTCCACTGTACAGAATGTGGGCTGAAGAATGAGCAAATATTCAAGGGAAAGTGTGCTTCAGAACTCTATTGTGTAAACAGACTGATAGAGTTATTTTGATTAAGGGATGTCACTGAAAAAAATAGAGTCAAGCATTTTTCAAGTTTTGAATGAATGAATAATTTGTTCTCGAGCGGGGAAATTTCGATATTGGACAGGCTCAATCTCTTGTATATAATTTAATTAAGTGTAAACAAAAATATGTTTATTTAGAGTATTTCACTTATTTATTTATCGAACCAAAATTTGCTAATACATCATTGTTACATTCCCCTTTGATGCAATTGGTGTTTCTAAAAAAAATGACAAAAACAAGACCCAGTTGTAGCTTTGTTTCTGTTTTCGTCCTGTATAATACAAATAACAAGAATCTTAAAAAGAACTATATATGGTAAGAAAGGAGAAAGAAAGGAAACCATCAGCAACTAGGATCAATGAAATGCAAACAGTGTATGCTTGAACAGTAGGAAAAGCTCAGAAAGTTACTGCTCTTTGTTGTCATTGCAGGACAGCTTACAGTAAATACAGTAAACGTGCCCACATGCAAAGGTTCAGAAATCTTTATAAAAAATAAAAAAAAGTAACTTTGGCATTTCTAGGATTTGCTAGAAAAAAAAGAGACTTTGTTGGACAAACAGTGTACTTCTAGTAAAGAACTGTCTACCTGATTGGGTTGTGGTCAACCAAACAAGAATAAGGTTTCCTCTGTCACAGAAGCTGCTGTACTTGCAGATGAGTTTGTATTGACTGAAAACAGTCATCATCATTACATAAAAAGCTAAAAGCCTGAATCAATTCTAATGTTCATGAGTCATCACTATTGTCTTTCATGTATCAAATTCACACACAAAGGCTTGTAATACAAAAAAATTGCACTACAACTTGAATGTACACAATGTTTAACATAAAATATAAATCCTAAACAATGTATATACAACAAATTTAAATTAAATTGGAAACAACCTAAAACATTTCTAGCTGCATATAATTTGCTACCTTGCCTGCAGTTATTTTTTTTTTACTACTTAATGTTTAAGGTTGCGACACCTGGTTGTGGAATTTTGGTGTATTTTTTTTTTGACATTCAAGTGACACCAAGAATTTATTGCCACTCGTTAGGTGAATACTCACAGGGATCATTTTCGAGTTTTATAGGTACACAGCCATTAATCTTGAAAAATATTTCCTTGCTTAAGTTGTTGGATAATATTTACTATAATATAGCTGGCAAAAAAAAAAAAAACAAAAAACCCTAGAACAGGTACATCTTCAGGTTCAGGCTACCACATTAGAAATATTAAGGTCTGATATTGCAACATTAGGTCCAGACCTGTGCACATCAGATGTGATGATTCTTTTAGTACTTCAGTGTCTAATATACTGTTATTCAGGGAAGTTAGACAAAAAAAAGGTGTGGACTCTGTGCCTGCCTGTCTTAGAGTAGGTGTGGCACATCACACTGAAATAGCAGTACACTACCTTATATAAATATTCAAACTAACTATTTTTATTATTTTTTTGCTAATGCTACATCATATGAAAAACTAGATACTTCAGCTTTTTTTCATCTTAACTCTTATGCAAACGTACTACTTTCGCACTGCTTTTTAATTCTCACTTACAAAATTTTAACTAAACTTTTGTAACATTTTTGATTATATAGAAATTTTTATTATAGAGAAAATCCTGAATTCACACTTGTTTTTTCTTTAGACTATTTTGACACTTTTATGCCACAGCGTTTCACAAAATTCATCCCGCTGGCAACTGGTTTGTAAAGTCAGCGTTTTTGAGCTTCGTCTTTGGGCTAATGAGCCTCGCTGATAAATAGTTCATTGGTTTAACTGGTAGAAAACTTTTATGATGAAGTAAGACCTGGAGGCAAGAAACTCCATATTAGTTTGAGGGAGAAGGTGTGAGAAATCACTGATGGTTAAAAGAAGAAGAAAATGAGATTGAATAGCTGACTTCCCTTGTAGATTTTGTGGCAACACACACCCTGTCTATTCATGATAACACACACACAGTCTGGGAATGAAAGTCACCTGGTTTACCAACAAGGAGTCAAAGAGTAAGCCTACAGGCTACCTGACTGGAATTACCAGTGTGTACAAGTGTGTACGGTTTTATGAATGTAAGTACATACATGTATGTGTGTACATGTGTTTAAGTGTGTAAAACTACTGCACTTAAACCCTAGATTCTTCATTATACACCTATACTGGTTAAGGTTATCACTAATACACACTGTAGGTACACTATATGCACATAAGATCGTCGACACCTGACCATAACATTGGTGTATGCTTTTGTTTTAGACATCCACGTCCCCCATTTGCTAAATAATAATAACTGCCACTCTTCTGGGAAGATGTTTCACTATGTTTTTGTGGAAATTTGTGTCAGATTCATTTAGCCGCAAAGTCAGGTATTGATGTACAGTAAGAAGGCCTGGGGTGCATGGAATTAATTTGCACTGGCAACTAGTGTGTCAAAGGCAGGTCTTAGCAAAGACAGACATTTAATAAAAAACAAAACAAAAAAAAAAACACAACTAAATGTCCTCACAAGGACAGGGCACTGTTAAATGTCCTCATAACAACCTTGCCCCAAAAAATTAAGAAAACACAAGGTTAATTTGTAGCAATGAAATGAATTCAATTTTGGCATCTATTGTGTCAATGGATGGTCCTCAAAAAGACAGATATATGTGTGCATGTGTGTAGGTCATTGCCACTCTCTTCCTGCAGACGGAACGATGAAAAATGTACTACGTGAGGCTTTATCCAACCCTTAGCACACAAACAAGATAATCACACTTTCCATGACCCTTAACACACACACACACAAAATTTAAACAATAAATGTGTCATGCTGGTATATTTCACCCATTCAAAATATCTTTACCTACATCAATGTTACTTTTCTTACTACCGTTACTTTTTTGTTCTGTTTTGTGAGAACAGGATTATAATGAGGACATGTAAAAGACTCGGGGAAACATTTGGTTGTTGTTTTTCTATTAGTTTTTTATACCATCAAACTGACCACAAACACTACTATAATTAGAAGGGCCTGGTTTTAGGACTTTTTTGTCTTTTCAGAAAAAGTCCCCACAACCCCGCATGTATTCGCTCCTATCCGTGTTTTGTATGGTTTCACAGACTCTCTCGCCTGAAAGCGTGGTTGTGTTGAGGGAGATTTTGTTACCACATCACTGAAGTGAATGTAAGACCTCACAGGTTTGTAATTCAACGCTGCATGTGTGGGAGACTGGAGTGTGCAAATGATTCCACAGGTTTTGCTGTAATTGCGAGGACCTCGCAAGTCCTTCCAGCAGAAATGACCAATTTAATTTTGATTTTGGATATCCCTGCTCAAATACTTTTTCTGGGACATTGACATACTTAAGTTTCTTGTAAATGAATTATTATGGACGTCATTGTGGGACCTTAAAACTTTTTCTAACCCTAGCTGTCTTCTAACCTGTCGAACTTGTGTTGTGTGATTGTGTAGTTGTGATAACATTCTCCGTTTGCTGTGAGGTATAGCAAGAAGAAATGAGTGTGTAAACCCTCATAACATGGCACACAACAAACACACACCAATATCATTAAAACAGTAAAGAATGCAAAACATTCAGAGTGTGAGTGACAGCCATTTTCACGTGCTCTTCTGAACACAAACCGCCAGGCAGTGTGCGTGGGTGTGTGTATGCACGCATTGAAGCATTCAAATAACATTTTTTACTACCTGTGCATACACACCCTTTACTATCTAATCTCAGTAATGAAAAGGAAGCACATTTTTAAGTAAAAGTTTATTTATTTCATTATTTATTTATTTAATAAGCTACTTTACTTTTAGCTTTCTGGCAAAATTCCCTATATTGCCAAACCTGTCACACATTCCTACAAGTATGGTACTGGTCCTCAGTAAGCTATAAAAACGTAAAAACAAACCCACACACATTGCATCTTTTTTGCTTACTGTTTCTTTTTTTTTTTTTTTTTTTTAGATGGCTAGATCTGGGGTAACAGGGCCTGCGGTAAAATCTAAAATATCTGAAACAAGGCCACATTCAACACACACACACACACACACACACACACACACACACACACACACACACACACACACACACACACACAGGGTGTGCGCTCTGGAACACACAGTAACTGCTGCTGTTCTCTTAAGGGGCGTGACCTTGTGTAGGTCAGCTTTACTTTCTCAATCTTAACACACCTCAGCATGAGGCACACACACACACACACACACACACACACACACACACACACAGATTGTGTGTTGCATCATGGTCAGTCAGAAGTGTTTAGAGGAAATGGGTTATGGGTTCGAGAGGTCAAACAGCTGAACCTTTGGCCAGTGCAAGTCAGTTGACTGAAGGCTAGTGAAAAGAACATAAGATAAGGTGTATGTTTCTAGGAGTCTGTCAAGTAGCAGCTTCTTTAAGTCATGTACAAATTCATTGGATTTGATCATACCTGATGAGCTCCACAGTCTTTGATAATAATTTTTCTTATAATACAAGTTTGGGAAAAAATACAAATAAAACAAGCACATTTGACAAGTGGCAGTGTGTTAGATGAGTATTTGGGCCAAAGATTATTAGTTCTTTAAATGTAGATTTACAATTTTGACAACAAAAATTTTGTCAACTCCTAGTTTCTGGAAAGTTTTTAGTATTTTATAAAAAAATTTCTTGAAATCTGTCGGTTGCTAGTTTCTTGTAATTTATTCAATAGCTAGAATTTTTATATTTAAATCAATGGATAGTTTCTTAAAATTTAGTCAAATGCAAGCTTCTTAAAATTCCCATAACTGCCAGTGTCTTCAAATCTATCAAACACTTGTTTCTTGAAATTCATCAACTGCTAGTTTCCTTGTTAGGTGCTAGTTTCTATTGTCAAAGTTTCTTTGACAAGAGCTACTTTCTAATTTACTGAGTCCTTGATTCAATGCAGAATGCTAGTTTGTAAGACTTCAGAGCATCACTTTGCTTTATTTTTTTTTTTAATCTTCTTTGCTGATAGATTTGTCTGTGATGCTTTCAGCTGTTGTGCTGGTTTTCTAGACTATGATAAACATCAGCTTGGATAAATGTGTTCTAATGGGAGCTTGATTCTTGAAATGCTTCAGGGTCAAAGTTGCTCATTCGAGATGGCAGAAAAGTAGAATGTGAAACTCTTGCAACCACATTACCTTGCAGTTGTTTGAAACGGCCCTCCAGGATGTTCGAGTACTGCACCTGGTTAACGAAGGCGGCGGGAGAGAGACAAGGCTCCCTCTCCAAGCGCCCGTAATCCATCTCTCTATCTCGTTTTTTCCTTCCTTCCTTTCACACTAACGCACTGACTCGATCCTGATACGAAAAACCAGCTCCGGTAAAAGACAGCGAGGGTTCAGGGCATGCTAGGACTCGGCCAGCCAGCTGCCGAATGAAGCTGAAGAGAAGCGAAGCCCAGCCAGGTGGAGAACTTCAAGACACTTCAGGACAGAGTTCCACGTCGATCAAAGTTTCCACGAGTCCCAGGTTTAGAGCAGGTTTAGTCACGAATCGTCCACAGTTTGCATGCCTTTCATCCGAGTGCACTAAGGTGCGCCATGCCGTCTCTTCGAAAACTCTTCTCCAATTTCCTTTCTTCGCACAGAGGAAGAGAAAAAAAAAAGACGAAGAAAGAACAGACTGTTCCTCTCTTCTTTCGACGCTTTTGCTCTTTCGTCCTCCTGTACAGACCTGTTCACGCTTCTTTCTTCTCTCCTGAGCAAAGTGCACTGCTTCTGCCTTTCGCTCTCGATCTTCAGCCTTCCCTCCAAAAAACGTGTATGCGTGCGCACGCGCGCACGTGTGTGTGTGTGTGTGTGTGTGTACCCTCACACCTTGTTTGTGCTGGTCATGGTGGGCTGCCTATGTAAACAAAGCATTCTCTCGCTCTTTCTGAGAAAACTGTGTGTGTGTGTGTGTCTCTCTCTCTCTCTCTCTCTCTCTCTCTCCAAGCCCTGAATTTGCATAAGGTGTGTGGGGGTGGAGCAATAAAGACAGATAGAGAGAGAGAGGGAGAGAGAGAAAGAAGGGAGGGGGAGGGTGTGGACATGTGGGTTAAACCATCTCCAAAGGTGTAGGAGGGGATCAGAAGCCGGATTAGTCCACTTTAATGGCCCAGAGAGATAGAGATCTGAAAGAGAGAGAGAGAGAGAGACAGACAAAAAAAAAAGAGAGAAAGAAAGAGGGAACTTTTTCCCCCCCTCCGATTCTGGTGTGTGGAACAGAAATAAGTCGTTAAGACAGGAAGGAAGTAGTTGAGAAAGACGCATCAGCCAAGAGATGAAAAACTCTTCCTGCATGTGTGTGTGTGTGTGTGTGTGTGTGTGTGTGTGTGTGTGTGTGTGTTTTACCCATCACTGTAGGAAATAGTACCAAGACAAGCATGTCAATAGATAAGAGCTCGGCAATATAAAGATGGAGAGATGCATCGAGTAAGACAGATGGGTACATGGATGAAAGATAGAGAGACTGAGACAGAGAGAAAAAAGAGAGAAAGAGAGAAAAAGAGAGAGACAAAGACAGGCAAACAAAAAGATGGAGACAAATAGAGATAGAGAGAGACAGATGGGGGAGAGACTGAGAAACATACAGACAAAGAGAGAAAGAGAGAGAGAGAGATAAAGTGAGATTAACAAATAAAGAAAAAAGGTCTCTCACACACACACACACACACACACACACACACACACACACACACACACACACACACACCTTATTGTTCTATTTCTGTGTTTTATTAAAGGAAGTGACTTCATGGAAAGCAGAGACCACTGCAACACAACTCCTTTAACACTAAGACATGCGCGTGTGTGTGTGTGTGTGTGTGTGTGTGTGTGTGTGTGTGTGTGTGTGTGTGTGTGTGTATTTGACTTTGCATGGATGTGAGATAAAACATCACACTGGGCTCAACACCTGAACACACACATTGCATACTATATCCTCCATCTCTCTCTCACACACACCTTAGTGTTATATTTATTGTGTTAATTGTGTGTGTGTCTGTGTGCACATGTATAACCTGGGGAGTCTGTGTGTGTTTGACTGTGCCTGGGTATGAGAAATAAAACATTATATTGGACTCATGACTCTGACACAGAGATACACACACACACACACACACACACACACACACCCACACTGCATCAAGTTTCCAAAATATACATGAATAAACAGCATAGCCCACAGTGACCCTGACCCACACGCTCCCATGTTTCTTACACACACACACACACACACACACACACACACACACACACACACACACCCCACACATCACAAGACTCAGATCAGATCTCCGGCTCCCACCTGCGCTCGGAGCTGCGTGGATTTAAGCAGTCGAAGCTTCAAAATGTAGGAACTTCAATCTGAGGTTGCATTTTTATAGCGTCGGAAGTCGGAATTCCGGGTTCGAGTTGCACACACAGTCAATTGTAACAGACGACACGATATTGGGTTGCTGCAGGTTTCACCAAGTCAAATTTTAGACTTTTTAAAACCTTTTTAAGACCATGAAGAATGAAAGACCTCTATCTCAACATCACATCAACAACACAAACATGTAGTTAGCAACTGCCCTCAACCGGCCCTAAATTCATTTTTCTTCCAGCCAAGTATCGCTAAACTTTTACTTCCACACAGCGGATAAATCCGCGCCCATATACAGGAAGCTAATTGGCTGTTGCGTATTTTTAAGACTCTGTGGAAACCCTGCTTGACTTGTGGCACAGTAAGGACAGATTGGACAGAGGGGGCAGCTGCATCCTGTTTTGGACACATAACCTTCTTCTTCTTTCGGCTGCTCCCATTAGGGGGCGCCACAGTGGATCTGCCGTCTCCATACCCCCTGTCCTCTACATCTGCCTCTTTCACACCAACTACCTGCATGTCTTCCCTTACCACATCTATAAACCTCCTCCTTGGTCTTCCTCTTTTCCTCCTTCCTGGTGGCTCCATCCTCAGCATTCTCCTACTGATATACCCCATGTCCCTCCTCTGCACATGTCCAAACCATCTCAATCTCTCCTCAAATGAAGAAATGAAGAATAAAAATGGAAAAGATGAAGTAAATAATACGCGTGATTTCGGGGCGTTTTATCGACAAAAGCGTGCAGCATTGTGTGAACCGAAAACAAGAAAATGCGTGTGTGTGTAGGGGGTAGAGAGCGAGATGAGGTAGAAGAGAAAGAAAGAAAAGGCAAGATAAGAAAAAAGAAAAGAAAGGAAGGAAAAAAAAAGAGAGAGAGAAAGAAGAGTGTTTGAACTGAAGTGTGTGAGAAAACCCTGAAGGGAATTTCTGCAACAGACAGTGGTGCTGAAAAATGTGTGTATCATGTCCACGCTTGTCAGGACAGGATGAGAAATCTTTCACACACACACACACACACACACACACACACACACACACACACACACACACACCCCTTGTCGGTCCCAAACGTGTGTGTGTGTGTGTGTGTGTGTGTGTGTGTGTAAGTCTACACTGTTGCCCAACCCATTGCTTCCCTCTGCTGGACACAAACACACATTGCAGCAAGTTGAGACAGACCTGTAACACACGTTTCCCTGTGGTTACCTGCGAGGGCTTTGATGCGCGAGCGCTCGAACAGTCGCGCTGAGCTGTTCTCGTTGTCCCACTCGGCCTCGGCCGCCAATTCCCAGCGGTTGTTGATGTCGTTGTACTGTTGCTGGATCTCCACGCTGTCGAAATCCGTTGGCGAAATAGCGCTCATGGTGGTCGCCCTGGCAACGAGACGCAAAGAGGCTGGGTTAATAAAAAAACTATTAAAATGGGGTGGGGTTAGGAATTAGCTAGCACTATGGATTATTGCGGTTAATGACAAACAATAAAACCTGGGCGGAGCTAAAAGAGAAACAACAAAGAGGGCGGAGTTATGTGCGCGATCGAGATGGAGAGGGCGGATGGGGCAGAGTTAGGAAATAACTATGGATCGAAGGCTATAGTGTTAATAATACACAAATTAAATTAGGTGTGGTTAGTTACAGGGAAGGGATTGGGAGGGGTCAATTAAAAAAATTAGATGGGTGGAGTTATGTAATAAGAAATAGGTACAAGATGGAGAGGGAGGGGCTAATAAAAATTGAGTTGGTAGTAATTAAGAAAAAGTGGTGAAATCGAAAATGTACAAATGGAGTAGGGCTACATGAAGATGAAAAAAGGAAGTGAGTGTGGTTAAAACAAAAGAAGAAAACCAGAGGGTGGAGCTAAAGAGTAATAGGTAGAGCCAAAAGGTTAATAAGAAATCCGAATTAAAACAAAAACAATCAAGAAAAAATAGTAGGGGTTAATTTTTTCCCTCTTTCTTCCCTTCTCTTAAGAGAAATAAGTGTAAAAAAATATAAATAATAATAAAATAAAATTGTAATAAAAAGAGGGGTGGGAGGGAAATAGTGGGCGGGGCTTAATGAGAGATTCTCCAGGTCTGAATCACCTTAACCAGTTTCCTGCTAATTTGTACAAAATTTATTTGCCCTCCCCCCTCAGTGTCTACCCACAATCCCACACTGAGCCCATCAGGAACTCCGGGATTCCACTGGGAATAGCGGAATTCCCAGCTGAAATTATTTGAACTCATTAATATTTTAACACACCAAACCTTAAAAGCACCCAAGGGGCACAGAAACACACACACACACATACACACACAATAGACAACGCTTTAAACCTTCTCCTATTATTGAATACTGGATTTGTGTGTGTGTGTGTGTGTGTGTGTGTGTGTGTGTGTGTGTGTGTGTGTGTGTACATATTAGGGCTGCAGCTATAAATTATTTTAGTAATTAAAATTGAAAAGACAAATATATCAATACAAATATAAAAATATTCTGCTTTCAGCTTTTGGGCACTAGAGAGGCGTGACGCCACCCGATTGGCAAACAAAAGTCGGAATTGTGAGAATAAAAAATTGGAATTCCGAGAATAAAAAGTCGGAATTGTGAGGGGAAAAAAGCAGGTGGTGCATCAGTGATACTGGTCCGTGTAGAAACACAGTGCTCCGTGGGTAGTTAAATGGACTAAACAATGATTTACATTTTTTATATTTGAGTTGCTCGAGAAATCGTTTCAGCCCAAATATAAGAATTAAGTCAAATTATTTTAACTCCAAACACAGGCTGAAGTACGGGCAACGTCGGGGACATCGAGAGCGCCAGTCCTTCAGAGAATTTTTCTCTCTTCATATAGCATGCAGATGTAACATTGATTTTCTTGGAGTTGACAAAGAATTTCCTTATTGATAAATCCTAACCTAATGCAGTATTTAACCAAATCCTCACATACATTTTATGCACAAAAAGTAAAGATTTAGTTTAATCTCATATTGCTACTAATCTCGCATTGCTACTATTTTAGTTTAATCTCGTATTGCTACTATTTAAGGTGTATTTTCTGTGGGCGGAGCTTCACGTACATGGGCAGGGATTGGGAAAATAAAGCAAATCAATGCGACGCTGTTCCAACTGCGGTAACACTAAGGGACAAAAATACAACGGATGCACAGGAGATGACACAGATATCAGAGGCTGCTTCCAAATATATATTTATATTTTTTAATCATTGCTGCAATTGTTTTTTATTGTCAGTTTGATTGACAGGACGTCTTTCAGTCATTCATTTCAAATCGTGTTCTGGCTTTCGAAACAATCTAAATACTATTTAACACACAAGACACACACAGGGGAACTAGAGCATGGAGTGGTAAATCAACCCCCACCACCACCCCACACACACACACACACACACACACACACTTTAATGACCCTTTATACACCCTGTTTTAAAAGACTCCAGATCAATGATTGTTGTCTGGCCTGGATCAGCTGTGTCTATGGGCTCTCTGGGGGGGAGAGAGAGAGAGAGAGTGTGTGTGTGTGTGTGTGTGTGTGTGTGTGTGTGTGTGTGTGTGTGTGTGTGTGTGTGTGCGCATTAATTAGGTGGGCGGAAAAGAAAGAAAGTATTATTAAGTAGATATGGCGTGCGTGATGACCCTGGACTGGTAAATCCCCTCTGTGATTTAAAATTATGGTTTGTTTGTGTGTGTGTGTGTGTGTGTGTGTGTGTGTGTGGTTTTACCCCAAGCCCCCCCAATTCCATTAGCCTGTGGATTAGGGAAGAGACTGGAATAGAAAGCAGATTGTGGGCTGTTATCTCAAGATTACACACACACACACACACACACACACACTTCTTACTCGCACGACTACAAAGTCTCAGCTTCTCTTGTCATAGTGTCAGGGCCCTGGCATGCAGCCGACTGTCGTCTGTCAGCAGTCAGATGCCAGGGAGTGGGCGGCGCTTCTGTAGTGTGTTTTGATGTGTTGGATTGTTCGATCTGGATTCCAAACAGAGCATCCAAAATCTGACCAAAGCTGTTAGGTTTACAACAGCAACACATCTTCTAGATCCCTAGCATAGGTTTCTGATCCAAAGCTTCTGTAACCCTGGCAGGGCTTCTAGAGCCCAAGCAATGTCTCCTGATTCTCAACAAAGCTTCTATATATTTCTCAGATCTTCTAGGTTCCGAACAAAGCCTCTAGATTCTCCTACATTCCAAACAGTGCTATTTTAAAGGAGCTTGCATGTTCCTGGTAAAGTTCCTGGAGTCGGAGCAGATCATCTCCGTTCTCAGCTGAGTTTCTAGATTATTAGCACATGCCCTATATTTCAGGCGGAGTTTCAAGTTACAATTTCAAGATTTGTGGTACGGCTCAAGCTTCTGGACAGAGATACAGGATTTAGAAAGAGAGCGTTTAGATTCCAGAACACACACACTAAAACAGAACATCTCAACTTCATCTTTTAAAGTTCCTGAGTGTATCATTATTGAACTGAACAAAGCGGAAACCCAGGAGCAGCTTTATTCTTCTATCTCATGTTCATGCCCCTGGTTGGTGTTAGAACATTTGCAGTGGGTGCTGCCCAACAGCAAAAGCACACACACACACACGCACACACACGCGCACACACGCGCACACGCATCAATAAGGACATGAGCCCGTGCCTCGGTTAAACCACTGAGCACGACAGATCCACACTAATGAAGCTGTAGCCATGACGACCGTGATTTCTGGGTCCCTGTAGGGAAAAGAGATCTGACTGTCATCTGTGTGTGTGTGTGTGTGTGTGTGTGAGTGTGTGTGAGAGAGCGAGAGAGAAATTGATGGCTCCCAGGAGATTGAGGTGGACTAAAATTTGGCTTTGCCCTGGACAGACACACACACACACACACACACACACACACACACACACACACAGATAATGACACCAGAGTGTACATGCACCATCTCCAGATGGGGCTTCCCTAACGCTAGCGCGCACACACACACACACACACACACACACACACACACACACACACACACACACACAGTGAATACAAGGATTCAGGGGTTCAGGTGTGTGTGTGTGTGTGTGTGTGTGTGTGTGTACAGCGCAAATGAGTTTATTTCCATTGTCATAAGTGCATTAGTCTGGCATCTCAGCTGGCCGCTAAAACACAAACACACACACACACACACACACACACACACACACACACACACAGACCTCTCGACCCTGAGCACTTCCTGTAGCAGTGCAAAGTATTTCACAACATAAACAAAGAGGCTGAAGGTCTTCATTCTCCATCATACACACACCAGGTCAGCTTTATGATTTGATGGAGAGACTGTCTCAGTCTCTCCATCAGCAGGTCAGTCGCCTGATAAAGTGAACTTCGACTCTTTATTTCTGCAATATTTAGGATCATACCAGATAAAAAAAAAAAACGCCTGCACCCAGAACATCGGAAGGCGTAAGAAGTCATCTGATACAGAGTTTAAAATAATATCCTGAGTGCATGTATCGTCTCTTTTATGAAACTTGATGCTGGAAGAATGTCACTATGTATAACATTTGGGATCCGGATCCGGCCTGGGATCGATAGCGGAGATCCGGTCACATCGAGACAGACATTGAACTCCAGCATGTGTGGTTTGGGATTTGAGAAAATAAACCCTGATCAGCATGAACGTCACATAACAACACCGAGATAAAACAATGTATTCTGAAAAAGGAAAAAAAGGGAAAAAAAATAATTTTGACAAAAATGCAATCATGTCCACTACAACGCCACCAAGAGGGCTTGAGGGAGTCCTGTCAAAGATCAGGTGATATTCTGTAAATAACTATAAAATGTCATGATTTGGTTTAGTTAAGAAAAAGTGAGAAAAATTTAAAGTAGAACAAAAAAAAAAAAAAAAGATTGTACATAAATATAGCTTTGCGGGGTCCAAGCACCACTTGCAAATGGTGTCCCTAGTGGCCAAAATTCCTACAAATAATTCTGTAATATTTCCACAAAAACAAGTTATCGGAGATAACCACACCCCTCTGGATAGCAGATATGGATTGAAAAGTCAATGATTGGCTGGAAATTGATGCACAGAGGACACTGCCTCATCCAGACATCCTTACAGAGGTCAAAAGTCACCGTTTATCAAATCGCTAATGACAAAACTTGACAAAACTGACAAACAGCGGGGAAAATCTGAAGTAAAATAATCAGCACATCTGGGGTGCGGACTATGGACCAATCAGGAGCTCTGAAATGGTGAATTATTTATTTATTTTTATTATCTGACTGAAAGCAGATGTTTAAAATCTTAAATTGTTAGAATTTCAAAAAATTTATTAAAAAAGTTATTTTTTTTAAATGTTTTCGAAACAAAAAATTATTTATATAATTTAACATTTTATATAATTTTCTTTTCTTTTTTTTTCAAGAGAAAAAAATGGTTATCAAATTAAGTGTAAAAATGTTAAAATCACATTGACATGCGTTTACATTGAACTAAATTGAATTTTTTTCTACCCCAATATATACGACATTGCTCTGCCTCAGTACATATTACAATCCTTACAATAATGGATGTGATTATGATTTTTATTTTTTTGCAAAGTGCTGTGGAGATTCGTTGAGAGAGAAGCACTGAAGAAACAGAGCAGCTTGAAGAGGAAGAGGAGGAGGATGAAGAAGAGGAGGAGGAGGCTATATATAGACCAAATCCACACAGCGCATCCAAAAACCAAGACTTAAACAAGCTCGCTATTTGCTAACAGACCACCGGCTTCCGACACACACACACACACACACACACACACACACACACACACACACACACACACACACACACACACACACACACACACACACACACACAAAATATGAATCATGCTCCAGAATGACGATGTGAGGATGCAAATATAGGAAGGTGTTTTTAAAGAAGAGAAATGAAAGCATAAGAGGATGGAGGATGAAATATGGAGGATGGGAGGATGAGATAGAGAATGAGAGAACAAGAGATGGAGGATGAGAGATGGAGAATGAGAAAATGAGACATGGAGGATAGAGGATAAGACATGGAGAATGAGAGATGGAGGATGGAGTATTAGAAAATGATAGACAGAAGGTGGATAAAGGATGAGGCATTGAGGAGGAAAGAATGAGAGATGGAGAATAGAGGATGAGACATGGCGCATGAGAGGATGAAGAATAGAAAATGAAGGATAAAGTATGAGAGACAGACATGGAGGATGGAGAATGGGAGATGGAGAACAGAGGATGAGAGAAGGAGATTAAAGGATGAGAGGATGAGGGAAAGAGAGAAGAAGAATAGAGGATGAGGCAGGAACGGTTGTTTAAGATGCGAGTCTGCTTCAGTTTATAAATTTTTTATGTGTGATTAACATTTAACTAATAAACCGAGCTGCATGATGTGGCGTTAGAAGCTGAGGAACATTTCAGCTTCTGAGACTTTTCACAGCGACTGCAAAAAAAATGCAAACATTAAAGTTTAAAATGATTTCTGTAAGAAACCACACTTATAGTAATCTATTGAAGTGTCTGAGCAGCGTGGGTGGGTGGATGGATGGAAGGGTGGATGGATGGATGGATGGATGGATGGATCATGTCATGTGACCCACATCACACACTGCTATTGATTAATCATACAAAAGCATCTACAAATTTGTCAAAAAAAAACATGGATGGAAAAGAATGGAAGGATGGATGGACTGAGAAATTAATGAAGGAATCTAATGATAAAGAGATGGATGGAAGGGTGGATAGATGGATGGATATAGGGCTGGATGACTGGAAGGATGAAGAAATAGACAGATAGATAGAGGAACATACAGAGGCCATAACTGGTACAATATACAGCACAACCTACCAGAGCAAACCCCTTCTTAAAAATCAGTATTCACACCATCAGCAGGCCCAGAATGCACTGCAGCGAGTTCCTCTGCATCAAGCAGGGAGAAACTCATAACCCAGAATTCCCAAGACACATTTTTTGTCTTTGGTATTTTGGTTTGAGGGTATAAAATCAGTGTGTGTGTGTTGTAAATGTTAAATCTCGTTAGTGAGCTCAACAGCTGCTTGTTTTGCAGAGCAGTAGGAGCTCGAGGACGTTCTCGGGAGATCTGCTGAGACAAACGTTGTGTAGGGAAATCTGTAAAGAAGAACAGCTGCTTTCCAGCACAAACATCATCTACACCATTACAATAAACACACACACACACAAATGAGATCTCGTTCTTGCTCTTGGTTACGCCGCTCTGAACATTTACGCAGTTTCTACAACCAGTCGTGTGACCCACAATATACTGCCAAAAGTGCTGGGACAATCACAACAACCTAGTGGAACATCTTTCCAGAAGAGTGGAGGTCGTTCTAACAGCGAATGGGGATGCAATGTGGAACGCATACATCGGTGTTTATTAACGCTGAGAGCGTCGACTTTTCTGCTCTTCAACTGATGTTAAATAAACAACAGGTTGCAAAACACTGACCGCCGAGCGCTCGCACAAACACACGCTACAATTACAGGGATGCTAGCTGACAAGATAACTGGGTGTGTGTACACACACACACACACACACACACACACACACACACACACACACACACACACACACACACACAAAACCACATTCACACATACAGAGCAGTGACAGGCGCAGTGCTGTGTTAATTAAAGCCTAGTGAAATAGCAGGGAAGAGCAACCACACACACACACAAACACAAACACACACACCCACACACACACACACACACACACTTCACTTCTACACATTCTGTAGCTTCAATACGCATCTTATCACTAATATTACAATCACTACATGTTGTATTAATGTCCAGGTAATGTGATGACATTGTATAAATATCGTCATACAATATTTATTTATATTCGTACCAACTGAGAATCGATCCCAAAATAATAGTGTTTTATGGAGTGATCAGTTTTCACAAAATATCGATCCTACCTTTACATATTTCATGAGATTTTCTCTCTCACAAGCTGGCTAGTTAAAAAGGCTCAAGAGGTTTATACACACATACACATATACATATATATACATATATATATATATATATATATATATATAAAACCCAGCTATCGCAGATAAGTTCAGACCAATAATGACGACTGTCAAAAACTATAGACTCTAAAATCTAATTTCTCATCACATCAAGTCTCAGGAGAAGTGTTATTTTTTAGCTCAACAAAGCTGGAATACTGACGAAAAAAAACAAATGTTAGACAGTTTCAAGACTTTTTTTTAAGAGTGAAGAAAAATGTAAAATTTCAGCGATTCTGATATCTGAGAACTTCAATTTTTGCCATTTTCCCCCTCAATCTTGAACGACAGAAATTGTCAAATGTTTACTTTTCTGCCTCTAAGTTTCAGATTTGAGAACAGGATTGAGGTAATAAAAAGCAAATATTTAACAATCTGAATTTTGTAGGTACAGTCTACAATTGTGCATTTCTTCCTCAATCTTAAAAAGTGCTCAAATGTCAGAATTTTGTATCTTTTAAAAAACAGAAGTTAAGCATAAAAAAACTTGAGAGTTGGTACCAAAAAAGTAAATTTATAAAATATTGAATTTTTTTGCTGAATTTTGTAAGTAGCTCAAAGATGGATGAATTTCATGCTGATTGATAATGAAATTGTCAAATATTCTATTTTTGCCAAAATCTTCATTATGCTAACGTCTTTGTTCTGATCGTGAAAGTTCTGAAATGTTCATCATGTTTGTACTAAATCTGTCCTGTAGTAAAATGTTGACATTTTGTACTAAATCACTAAAATGTTTTATTTATTTATTTATTGATTTTATATTTACTTGTGAACATTCAAATCTTTTTAAACCATAAAATGTCTGCAGTAAAACAAAAGGACTTGTTCAGTCACTCGTCTGTTTTCCTGAAGCTGGATTATCACACTCAACTTACATTAGCTAAAAAAAATTTGCCTGGACAATTAGCTTTCCAGAAAACCAAGATATGAGAATAGCACAAAGGGTGTCTGTTTACCCCAATAGTGTAAACTGCAGGATTTAAGACTGTGTCCATCCAGCGTTTTTTCCTGTACAAAGCATTAAATAGAAATCTTTGGTGTTGTGGCTTTGTGATAATGATCGACGATCAGGTGGAATCTGAGGAAAACAAAAGCATGTGGGATGAGAGGGGTTTAGTGCCCAAGCTCGTCCTCACCACTGGCACAAAAGAGATTAGTAGAGTCAGCATTATTTTGGGGGTGGGAGTGGGGGTTTGTTGATGGATGTGAGGAATGTGACAGACCATCTCTCTACCTTCCAGTAACTTTTCTGTTCAAGCCGACTAGCAATTTGTCCAATTGCAAACTGATTTGTTGTGCAACAGGATGACACTGCAATGCCATTACAAATTAAGCTGCCAATAAAGTGGAAATTGAAAACCTAGATGCCATTAAGGCCTCAGATGCCCTTAAACTTGTGTCTACCATTGAAGACATATCCACCATTAAAAACAAAGCTGGAAAGAAAATTTTAGATGCCATTAAACTCATGGCTGCCATTAAACTTGTGGCTGCTATTTAAGGCATGTCCAACATTTAAAAAATTGCTGTAAAGAACACTTAAAATAAGACTGAAGACATGTCCACCACTAAAACATAGCTGTTAAGAAAAACGTAGTTGCCTTTAAACTCATTGCTGCCATTGAAAACTTCTTTGCCATTAACACATCAGATGCCATTGAAGTCCTGTGATTACACACATGGCTGGCAATAAAAACCTACCTGCAGTTAAACACCCTGCATACACTTAAAAACATAGGTAGCAGTAAAAACGAACAGAGCTGCCAAATATCTAGCTGTGATTAACATATGGCACCCATAAAAAAACAAACAAAACAAAAAACGGTCAGCAGCCATTAAAAACAACTCGGCATTTAAAAACTTTGCCGCCAAACCAGTCTCTGACGATCTGCTAAAGCATTAGCTGCCATTAAAAACACACTGAACTCCGAGTTCAAAGAACTTACCAATGCCAATAAGATCAGGGCTGCCATTTAAAGTTTCCCTGTTAGAGCTCAGTTCCTCTCAGGGTTTCATCCCCATGATCTTCTCTTGGATAAGATCGTGAAAACTCCATTACCAAAACTGAGGCTGGTACAATGAAAACATCACTTCCTGGGATTAATTTTTTTGAAGAAAGACTAAAAGAGACTAGAATACATATACAAAAAAATTTAAATACAGAATTTCCACTGACGTCAGCGTTCCTCGGGCACCACGTGAACGTTTCCTGCAGCGTTCCTGCCATAAAACTCAGTGTTCTTTCTGTTTGATGGATTGAGATGTAATTGTGAGGAAATATAAATACAGCACATGGATGCGATTCGTACCTATTGATTAACCCTACGCCCAGAGCCATGCAGCCGGGTACAGACCTCCATCTCCAACTCCATTTTACACTTTATGAACAAAAGGTTTGTAGACACCTCAGCATTCAATGTGTATGTGCTTCATTTGGAACCTCCTATTGCACGTTTAGTCTCCATGCGCTCTTATAATAAAGCTCCACTCTTCTGGGAAGATGTTCCACTACACTCTTCCGGGAAGATGTTCCACTACATTCTTCTGGGATGATGTTCCACTACACTCTTCTGGGAAGATGTTCCACTAGATTTTGTTGAGATTTTAAATCAGCAAAGTCAGGTGTTGATGTAGGTGAGGTGAAAAGGCCTACGGTGCAACCAGCACTTCAATAGCTCTATAGGTGGTCATTTAAGATCTTCCACACACTTCCAACCAATGGAAAGTAGATCTGCATCTACAGAATCCAAAGACGTCGTATAAAAATGTGTGCCTTCAACTTCTATGGAGACACTTTGGAGAAGATCCACATATTGCTGAATAAGCCAAGTGTCCCAGTAAATATTTGTCCATATAATCAATATCTATAATTATTACACTGCATTAATACACAACATTTAAATGCAGAATTATTGGCACCCCCGGGTAAAGAAAACGCAATGCCATTGTGGTTTAACTATGCCTGATATAATATAGTACCCTTCACCTGTCAAATATATTGGCACCCTTGGTACAACAAGAACCCTAACGAGTCTTCGTTCTGGAAGACATGTTCATACCCGAGACTACAGGACGAGGAAACCAGAAGCCACACGTCAATACGCCGCCTCTCCACAGCCTCCTCGGATACATTTTCATACCCCCACTTTCTTTTTTTTTACTTTTTTATCCAAGGCTTCCAATAATTCTGGAGCTTGCTCTAGAAAATTCTCAAAGCAACATCTATGAAGCATGTGCAAAGGGGCTGGGGTGTCTGATGTTCTGCTGTGAGGGTTATAATCAACGTCAGATGACCATTTTTATGAAAAACTGAGGGTGGTGTTATATGAAAGGATCCAGGATTACTAGTGCAGCAGAAAATGTTAGACATTTCTCTTACATTTCATAAAACGATATGTTTAAAACTAGAAAATATATCATTTACACCCGTCGGCCTTAACCGCTAGACTGCTGCAGCGTTTTATAAGCAACAGTTGTGGGGAAATAAAAGATCTCAAGCTAGCTAGTTCGCATCACCTCAATGTTCGTTCATATTAATTAGCTAGCTAATGCTAGACTAGCGCAATACTTGTTTTGGTGGTGTTGGTGGATTCCATGTTTGAATTGGTGGGTGATAACTCGAGCGTACGGTGCCAGTAGATACGACCGTGGACCACGTTCAAAATCAAGGTTAGGAAAAGAACTTGATCTCAAGCTCATCAAAAGAACTTGCAGCATAAGACAACTAAAAATATTAATAAAAAAAATTATAAAAATCCATTAAATGGACTGCAATCAGGGCCAAATGACATAAAAAATTCATGAATTAACAAATTAAAAAAAAAAGAAAGAAACTACAGAACGCAAGATAGATAGATAGACAAAAAGACAGATAGAAAACATAGGTTGTTCTTGTGACATTACAACACTTTTTATTTTATTCGTAATAAAACTGCGAAACAGACAAGCCGAGCAGCGGAGATGTTGATGTTAACATGATGAATGTACAGTAGTGGTTGCATCTATCACTCCATTTCTCCCATTCTCTCTCTCCATTACTCCAACAGATTTGTTGTAATGTCTCTGTCTGTCTAGCCCAAGGCCATGGAAGTCACATTATATTGTTCTCCAGCAAACAGATGGAAAACTAGAACGTGACACTTGACCCAAGACGTCCACGCGAACGTGTGAGGAACCTCTGGAGAGCATCAGCACCAGAAACCTGTGTCCCACAAAATATCCTCAATCTGTCCTCTGAATCTGACACCTGAAGCCTTCGGTCTTCTACAAACACCATCCCTGGGATTAGTCCTGCACCCTGAAGCTGGATTTTTATTATTATTATTTATTACATTTTTGATTCTATTAGGAGGGGTTGAAAACTGGAGTAAAAAAAGAGGAATAAAAAAAACACACCCACACACAATATTTGAAAGGACAAAAAAAGCTAAATTATAAAAAAATCTATAATAATAATAAATAACAATAGCCCGTCGAATACAGGCGCACGTGTCTGTGCGTATGTGTGTGTGTGTGTGTGTATTATATTTTATATATAAGAAGACAAAAGGCAAAAAAAACAGCATGGTTGAGGTGACCAGCTTAATGAAGACCTGGGCTCCGTCCCAACACTCCAACTTGCCCCCTACATAGGCGCCCTAGCTATCAGGCGGAGGTATTGGGGATTCTGGAAGGCATGGCGCCCTACATAAGCAATAACAGGGTGGATTGGGACGCAGCCGATCTGCTCTAGTGATGTAGCGTTTCTGTGATTATTTATATATAAAACATAACCGATATATTTGCTATTAAGATTAACGGTTTTATCGCGGTATCACGATATCGTCCATAAACAATTACTCACCTTCGATAACACCGTCGGTCAGTCGAAGAGGTCCCTCTGTCTTTATTTATTTATTATTTATTATTTCTTTTTCAAAAAATTTAAGGTAAAAAAACCCCAAAGCGGCGGTTCCTCGAGATCACATGCGTGTTCCGGTTTCAGCCATAAAATCCTCCGGTGTCGGTGTTTATCGTTCTGTCCGCATCCTCGAGCTTCTCTTCTCTCCTTCCTTCGTTCCTTCTCTCGATCTCTGGATTACTCGTGTCTTCTGGATCTCGCTGCTCCTCCAGGTTATCTAACGGGCGCGCGTGCGTGATCGATTAATATATTTTTTTCTCCTAATAAATCGGCGATTATTATTGTTAATTGTTGTTATTATTATTATTTCGGATCTGAGCATCACATCGTCGCGTCGGATTTATTTATTTATTTATTTTGTCCTGTGTTTGTCTGGGCTCGCGCAGGCGCTCCCGTTCACATCACCTCTCCTGTTAAAGAAGAAAGAATGAATGAACGGGTGCACGCGCCGTGGGGGAGGAGGAGAAGAGGGGGGAGGGAGGGAGAGAGAGGGAGAGGGGGGAGGAGAGAGAGAGAGAGAGAGGAGGAGGAGGAGGAGGATAAGGATGAAGGATGAAGGAGGTGGGATATATAGTCAGTAGTCAAAGAACGTGTCAAATCTCTTAATTTGTTCACTCTATGGATGTAACTGATTTTTGTTTTGTTTTTTTGATTTAGGCTACGTCTAGGTCTACGCCTACGTCTACGTCTACGTCTGGAAGCCCACCTCAGTGGCCTAATGCAACGCCTTTCTACAAACCTACAAACATTTTGAGGTCTTAACATTCCAAGTAGGATCTCCCACTTCCCTGTGGTTTTTCTGAGGTCCAAGCTTTAATCAAACTCCACGTGAGTTGGTTTCGGTGAGGTGCTACATAGACACGCATAGTGTGTGGAGTGTGTGTGTGTGGAGAGTGGAGTGTGTGGAGTGTGAGGAGTATGTGGAGTGTAAGGAGTGTGAGTAGAGTATGTGGAGAAACCAAAAACACACAGTAAATCACCAGACAGGAGTTAAGGGTGAGGGTGAGGGTGAGTGCTGGGGCCCATCTGCCTTTCTTCTACAGGACAGCTGGATGACACCAACACTCCAACAATCCCTTTCTCTCTCTCTCTCTCTCTCTCTCACACACAAACTCACTCACACACACACACACACACACACACACACACACACACACAAACACACAAACACACACACACACTTGTGTGACTTTGAATCCATATACGGAAATGTGTGTCTTCTTTTTAATCAATACATAAACAGTGCACCCTCGATACTCGTGGGGGTTACGCTCTATGACCCCTCGTGAGAGATTTTGACTCCTTGTGATGGTTCCTTTTTTCAGCGGGAATTATACTGTGGTGTAACTCAACAAAAATTGTGAATTACTTGTCATAAATGTTTTATTTACTACTTTAAATAAATAATACAACAAAACTCTGTTTTGAAATGTTACTCCGAACTTTCGAGCCACTCGCAGCTTCTCACCAACCAACAGATATTTCACGAGTTACTCTCAGTCCGGCTCCAAATGAGAAGTCGCCAACTATCGAGGTCGCGAGTGTCAAGGTCGCGAGGAGCGAAGTTCCTCTGTATAGAAGTCCCAGTGAAAGAGGTGTGGCCTCTGCACTACAGTCTTGGTGAAGGAGGTGACACACACACACACACACACACACACACTCAAATCTATCATGCTAATGTTCTCTGTGCTAACAAATCAACTTTGTGCTAATAAAGCCACGTGTAAAGCCTGCAGGTGTGTGGGGGCGGGGGAGGGGGGGTTTGGGTCATCTCAGAACCTTGCAGGTGCATGTATGAGTGTGTGTTCACCATGACATGGTCAGGTGTGTGCGAAAAATAAATTACTTCACTGAAACAAGTTCATTGCCTTCACTTTCTCTGTCTCTGTCTCCATCTGTCTCTCCCTGTCCCTAAATTTGTCTCTGTCTGCGTCTGTCTCTTTGTGCTGACTCATGTCTACGACAGACTACACAGAAACACAGAAGAGACATTGGAGAGGAGGAGAAGATGGATGGAGAAGAGAAGTGTGGTGTGAAGCTGTGACGTCTGAAGAGAAACATTACTGATGAACTTTTTTTATAAGGATCTCAATCCTCTCTCTCTCTCTCTCTCTCTCTCTCTCTCTCTCTCTCTCTGTTTCTATCTATCTCCCTCTGTCTCTCTTTCTGTGTGAACACACACAGTCCTCATCTGTCTGGACAAAAACAGAGCTGAGTAGACACTTCTGCTGTTTTTCTCTGTCTCTCTGTGTGTGTGTGTGTGTGTGTGTGTGTGTGTGTGTGTGTGTGTGTGTGTGTGTGTGTGGAGGGTTATAAGTGAATGTGCTGTAGTTTGCAGGATGTAGAGCTCTGTAGTCAGTCTGGCCCAACTACACCGTATCCTAGAACACACACACACACACACACACACACACACACACACACACACACTGTCTGTGAGACTATAGACAGAATATTGGAAAAACACACTGCAAGTAGCATAAAGAATCAGTTCATATGACTAGCATATACGTGCTAGCGCTGAGTTTCAATTAGGATGGCTTTCTGTCCTCTCTCTCTCTCTCTCTCTCTCTCTCTCTCTCTCTCTCTCTCCTTCCCCCCTCTCTTTTCTCTTTTGTTCCGACCTACTAAAGATATTTATATTCTTCCCCTGTCGCTTTCTCACTCCTCCACTCCTTTCTCTGGGATGACCAGACTATTTCTGCTCTCTCTCTCTCTCTCTCTCTCTCTCTCTCTCTCTCTTCATTGCTCCTTTTGCAGCCAAAGTTTTTGAAGGGCACCTTGCTGCTCCAGTTTGGGTTACGAGAACTGCGGCGAAGAAAGGAGGACAAGAAAAAGAGAGATAGAGAGAGAGAGAGAGAGAGAGAGAGAGAGAGAGAGAGACTCTTTCCCTACATCACGGCCCTACAGCTCATTACTCCTCCTATATAACATCCTGTACAGGTGTGAGTTAGTGAGTGTGTGAATGACTAAATAAGTTTTTATACTGCATTTGTGTGTGTGTGTGTGTGTGTGTGTGTGTGTGTGTGTGTGTGTGTGTTTGTGTGTGTGAGAGGAGTGAGATGTGTGTGTATATGATAAATACTGTAGGTTTTTTCGTCCTCTGGTGTGTTTTCCCAGAATTCATTGCTTTCACACTGGCAAATGGAGAGACAATGCAGATGGTATGTGTGTGTGTGTGTGTGTGTGTGTGTGTGTGTATACACCTGTGTAATGTGTCTAATGTGGCTCGGCGCTGCGCAGCACGTTCGATGGAGGAATGGAATTAAGAGATGAAATGATGCGATGATGAATTTACTGATTACATAATCACTGTCTCTGTGTTTCACTCATACACACACACACATATGTACACACACACACACACACACACACACACGTGCACACACCTGTACACACCTGTACTCACCTAGCTTCTGAAACTCAGACCTGGAGAAAGGTATTTAAAAAAGCACACACATAAAACCTTAAAAGAGACATTAAAGGAACACATAAAGCTGTAAAGAGGAAGAAAACGGTCATTGAGGCCTAATTATTTCACCATTTTAAATTGATGTGTGGGTGTGTGTGTGTGTGTGTGTGTGTTACATACTGCACCTCTGGGTTAAGTGCTAAGGGAATTCTCTTCTTCTTTTGGTCCACACGTTCACTAATTGTGCTAATTTGGGTTAACAAAGCCTGAGCCTGCAGGGATTAGTGTACTAAACTTAGAGAATACCTGCACACACACACACACACACACACACACCCTAACGGTCCCTACACCAAATATCATTAAAATAGCATCCATCAAGAGGTAATATTTATTGAATTTAAATATTTACTTTGTGCTGTTCCAGCTATCCTATTCCCCACTCCCCCACACATCCCTCCATCAAACACATCCGTTCATCCAGTGAGTGAATCGTGTACCACTTTAATAGTTCTGTGGTTTGGGTTTCTGTGATGTCATCTCTCCATCCACTCATCCAGTCGAGAGAGATCGGTGTAGGTGTAGAACATTCACTGGCTTGGGCTCAACTGACATCTCCTTCCACACACACACACACACACACACACACACACACACACACACACACACACACACACACACACACAAATAATGACTCACTGAGCAATTGATGAGCTGCAGAATGAGTCACCTGGTGATGCTGCTGGAATTCCATCATTTGATGAAAACTCAGTGTTGAATTAGAGAGAGCGAGAGAAAGAAAGAAAGAAAGAAAGAAAGAAAGAAAGAAAGAAAGTAAGAAAGAAAGAAAGAAAGAAATTATATCCCATTCTAATCTATTATTATCATCTCAAACTTTTCCACACACTGGCTCTGTGATGTTTGTTAAGTACACACTGTGTGTAGTTTGGTACACACATTCCTACAAACCCAAGCATGAAAATAAAAACATGTATGTTTTGGGTTATAAATCATTTCTCTGAAACTTCTCCTTCCTCATGTGGCTTGTGAGGCTCCAGTGCAGTGTCGCTCCATGTCCTTATTAACTATAAAGTGAAAATCACACCAGGAGCTTTTCATGATTATTCAAATGTATTATTCCTAATGTCTGTCACATGTACACGTATCCGTAGTAAAAGGCTCCTGTTTCACATCAAATGCTCACCTAAATTAGCATTTCTAAACATATTAACACTGACTAGCATACATTAGCGTTCTTTATCATTTACTAGAAACACGTTAGCTTTATGCAGAAATCTCAAAGCCGATTGACTTCTCTGTTGAGGCGTTTAATTTGTTATTGAAAGAGTCAGCGCTTTATCACAGTCTGAGGTGGTTTTACTATAACGTTTCTCTGAGGGAAAAAAAACAAGTTTAATGCCGCTAACGCTACCTACGCTAATCTATAGCACACTATACATCTTTACTTATGGTATTTGTCCAAAAGTATTAAGATACCTGACATTTCCATCTACAATTGTACAGGACATTGTTGAATGCATTAGTGAAATTTTCACTAATGAATGAATCTCCACAAAAATCTAGAAGAGGAACATCTTCTCAGATAAGTGGAGATTATAAGAGAAAATGGGGACTAAATGTGTTCAAATCTTATGCTCAGATATCCACAAACTTTTAGCATTTATGTAAGGAGTCTCCAGTTTTAGTGTTTGGTTAAATTTGGTGAAGCTGTAATAGATATTATATAATGTATATAATAAATATAATGTATATAATGCAGTGTTTTGCTTAAATATGAATTTTCAAATATAAATGTACATATTGATGTAATGATGTACTTGAGAATAAAATGAGAATAAAATGAAATATCAGATCTAAATATCTAACCATCTGCACACCAACCGGAAGTTCTAGAGCAGAAGAGTAAAAGCAAAACACAAGTTGGAGTAGAAACCCAAAAAGTTCAAGAAACAAAAAAACCCACACACGTCTTTATTTATTTTTTTGGTTTCACTTCATCTCAGATTTATTGTTCTTTGGCCCTCAGACTTCTCATAGACTCTCATAGAGTCGTGGTTGTGTTTCAGGTCAAAACCTTCATCCCCTTTTTCCCCCTTCATCAAACATTCAATTTACAAAAGTTAAATATATTTCAAAAATTATATTTAAGGATCATGAAATTGAAGAAATAATCATAAAAAATACATCTTTGAATCACTATGCTGGATTTCTTAAAAAAAAAAAAGTGTTGGGTCATGAAGTGAAATATTTCCCTCGCTGGACACCGAAATTGTTTAAAATAAAAGGCTTTCGTAGAAAGAAAGCGAACCAAACCCATAAATAAAAAAGGATCGATTTAAAAGTAATAGCGCCCTCTATATCCGCAATTCTGACGCTTTCAGCTCCCTGTGACCCGACTTTTGTGGAGTTTTGTGGGTACACCTACTTTCTTTTTGATGTTCAGTTTGGAGTGTTAAAGTGTTATAAGAGTTTACAAACTTAAAAAGAAGTTTTTAGTACCAGGGATTTGTAGAACCGCATCGCTCGGAGAACGTTCAGGAAGTGTAAAGTTTAAAATCCAGCATTAAATACGAGCTCATTGACACGTTTTTTTAAGCGTGATGTCTATTCGCACTAGGTTTAACAACACTATATAGACCAAAAGTTTGTGGACACCTGACTATACGATTCGTATGGACGTCCAATTCTATATTGAGTCCCCATTTGCTGTTAAGATCTACTTGTCTGGGAAGATGTTCCACTAGAGTTTTGGGGAGATTTGTAAAGCTTCATTCAGCCACAAGAGGGTAAAGTCAGGTACTGATGTAGGTGAGGAAGTGAGGAGGCGTGAGGGTGCAGTTAGCATGTAAAATTCATCTCAAAGGTTTTTAATAGGGTTTAATAAGGCAGATCGTTCACATGCTTCCAACCCATGGAAACATATCTTCATGGAGCTGGTTTTGTGCACCAATGTCATCCTAATTTAAATGAAGGGGAAATTTCATGCTAAGGCATCCAAAGACATCCGATACAATTGTGTGCCTCCATCTTTGGAGTGAAAGTTTGGGGAAGAACCACATGTGGCTGGAAAAGTCAGGTGTTCTAAAACTTTTGCCCCATATATTGCAGCAACGTTTGTTTCAGGTTTATTTGAATACTTAATAATCGGCTGTTTTGTATTTAGCGCAAACAGACTCCACGTTATGATTTTTTCCCAGTCTGACTGATCCCAATCTCCAAAGCTGAAGCTTCTCTTGGGTTAAAAAAACAATGTCCATTTCAAAAGCACTCACACTCAAAAGCGCTAAAAAAAAAAAAATTTTCCAGGAATCTAGAATTTATCTAGAAATATCATCAGGGCCAAAGATGTGCAAAAAGAACTCAATGATGATGATGATGATGATAAAGAAGAAAGAAGATGAGGAAGCCTAATAACATCTTAACATGTACATGTAAAAATGGCATCACTCTGTAATTATATACAGTATGAGGCACTTCGGTTCAAATGACTGAATTAAAAAACATGAACAGAAAAATCGACCACAAGAAACTACAGGAGGATGGAACAAGGACGAGCGAAAGCTTGTGTGTGTGTGCGTGTTTATTTGGTGTTCTTGTGTGTGTACACGTGTCTCGTGCTGTGTCTGTGGACACAGTGGCCGTTTTTGCAGATGCACTTGAAGGAGCCTATGGTGTTGACGCAGCGGGCGTTTTTGCACGGGTTTAATCGGACGATCCCGGACAATCGCTCCATACACTCGTCTATATCTGCAGAGAGAAAGAGAGAGAGAGAGAGAGAGAGAGAGAGAGAGAGAGAGAGACTGGTATCAGCTAACTCAAGCGGTGTGTCAGGTGATATAATATAAAGGATGTCTTGTCTCCTGATATAATCTGATGCTCGGAAATGAAGCAAAAATGCCTGATGTAATCAACATTAACCTCAAATAAACGTGCAAAGTGTGGCTCTAATCTACACTATACTACTAATATATAATCATTTCCTCTTCGGTGCTAATCTACAGAAATATACACTACATTTGTGTTCATAAAAAGAGAACTTTCCATGCTCCAGCATAAAATGTGTGCCTCCAAAATTTGTGTAAATCCTCATAGGGCGCCAATACTTTCATCCATATGCCGAACCTGCCGCATCTGCTCACCTACACAGCGTGTCCGTGAGTGGTCCAGTCTGAAACCCGGGTTACACTCGCACATGGTGCCCAGGTAGGAGCGAACACACCGTCCGTTTGCAC
Source organism: Silurus meridionalis (assembly GCF_014805685.1). Lineage (NCBI taxonomy): Eukaryota > Metazoa > Chordata > Actinopteri > Siluriformes > Siluridae > Silurus > Silurus meridionalis. The sequence goes on along the minus strand of NC_060908.1, from coordinate 15,539,508 downwards.
AACTGCACTCGTCCGAGTCTTCCTCTGAACTGTCCCGCTCTGACCACGAGACCAAGTGATAGAAAAAAAAGAAAAAACGTTTTTTTTTTTTTTTTTTTTAACATCCTAAAATCTGATTGGTCCTCAGGGGGACTTACCTGGGTTATAACTGAAAGGTGCTATAAAGTCGGTGTCTCCGTCTGACTCGGTCTCGAGGTTCATGGCACACAGCTTGTTAAAGATCACTGCAACCAAAGACACCAGCATCAAACGTTCAGACGTCGCATGCAAAACAACAACGTAATTATTCTTTATATCTTCCGGTTCCTATGAAGAAAATTGCATTTACATTACAACACACTCAATACTGATCATGTGACCAAATGCCCCGAATCTTTCCCACTGCTTCAACTTAATACACTCGAACTGGATTGAAGCTCCATTTATGCCGTCACTGACCACTCTGTCTATTACCATCTGCAGGAACCCCTCATCACGCAAATGGCCACTTGCCTGGAAGCACGATTCCAGTGAAGAGGCTTCATCTTCTAAGAATCTGATCGTGTGGTGCTTTTTCTTACAGCAAGCTCCACTTAACTGATTCGTAGAAAAAGAAGTGCCTGATCTAAGCACTGAAACAGTTTCTTGGAAACCTGAACTTGAATTGGATCTGGTTGCTCTGGTTACAGTTCCTGAAACATGTTCCTGCTATTGGATCTTTAAAATATGTCTGGGATCCTAAAAAAAACCCAGGTTCCTTAAAGGAATTGTGCTTATCCATTTTCAGAAAAACGTTCCAGTGACGAAAAAAACAAAAAACAAAATGATTTTTCTGAAATTTTGCTTAGTTAGGAAAAATGTTCCTGTTGTGGAGGCCAACTTAGTTGTTTGAAGTTCCTGAAAAGGCTCCTGAATTCCTGAGGAAGTTCTTGTATTCCTGAAAAGAAGTTTTTGAAAAGCTTCCAGTAATGGAGAAATCTTGTAAAAGTTTTAGTGATTCTGGTTTATATGGTGCTGTAAAGGTTTAAGATTTACGGGACCCCTAAAATGGTTCTCATGGTGGGAAATCATCCAAGGTTCCTGGAATTCCTGAAAACTGGAGGAAAGACACCATGATGAAAAACGTAATGGGGTTTCTGTGGTAAACCTGTCAGACTTTGGAGTTCCTATAAAGCCTCTGGGTTCCTGAGATAGAATTACCATAATATTTAAGTACTGGGTTCTTCCAAAAGTTCCTGAAAAGGCTCCTGCAAGCTCAGGTCATGTCTATTATCCAACCACTGAGAAAACTTAACCCTTTGTTCCCCATTAAGAATCACTGCTGGTAGATTGCTTGATTTTCTCAACATGTAAAAGCGCCCTCTGTTGGCCATCTGTAATATTGCTCTAATAGGAAAGAAGGCCCTATCGTTGTCGATCGCACATCTCATAGTGGAAGTGTGCCCTCTGCTGTGCATGAGGTGTATTGTTGTTTGTTCACCTGAATTTCTTTGGGGGCAAGTGCGGCACTCTGGACCCCAGCCATTGCCGTAGTGGCAGCAGCACTCCGAGTAGGTGACTGCCATCCGTGGTTGTGGGACGGTGCAGATCAGATCTTCATCGACATCTCGAAAACAGACGTCCTTATGAGCAGCTGTACGGTCTGAAATGGAAAGAGAGAGAGAGAGAGAGAGAGAGAGAGAGAGAGAGAGAGAGAGAGAGAGGTAGGTATAGAGACAGAGAGAACGAGATAAAAGAAGGAGAAAAACACACAATGAACATAAATGGGTCCTGATCAAAAAAAAAAAAAGCTCGCCAAGTGCCTGGGTTTCAGCAGGGAGAGGGGGGCAAATGGGGCAACGGGGGGGCGTGAAGGCGGGGTTACCCACCGTCGTAGACGCACTGCTTGAGTGCGGCGCTGAAGGTGAGCGGCTGAGCACAGATGCAGTGGAAGGAGCCGGGAGTGTTCACACACCTCCCGTTCCTGCAGTATGACGGGTCCAGGCACTCATTCACATCTGAAAGGGTCACCACAGACATTACTAGAAAGGAGCAGAGAAGTCCAGAGAGAAAGAAGGAGAATGAGAGAGGGAGGGCGGGAGGAAGAGAGGATCAATGAAAAGAGAGAGAGAGAGAGAGAGAGAGAGAGAGAGAGAGAGAGAGAGAGATCAAGAAAGTGAGAAAGAGAGGAGAAAAAGAACGAGAAAGAAGCAATCAGAAGCACACAGGTTTGGGTGAGATACGCATCAGTCTCTGTTACAGTGCTGTGACTAGAGGCACCGCTTCATGTACGAGAAGGTATCAAAAAGTTTCGAGACTAACAGTGTAACTGGTGCTGTTCTGACCATCATGTTCTGATTCGCCTTTGGATTTAAAGGTAGTGAGTTCAAATCCCAGGCCCACCAATCTCCCATTCTTGGGCCCCTAAGCAAGACCCCTAACCCCATAGCTGTATGTATGAGATAAACATAAGTCGCTGTGGATAAAGGCGTAAATGTAAATCCCTCTGGAAATCATGCTGTTTTAGAAAACGAACTGTTCCACTTCAGTTTGGGTCAAAACTCCCCAGGCTGAAATGGATTGTTCTCTATAACAGCACACCCTCTAAAGTGTTTTATTCCCCACGAAGGAGTCTTCAAACTTCAGTTCACCATCACCACAGCCGTTCTCACACGCAGTGAGGTTTCCCCCTCGTCCACTCACCGGCCTGTTCCTCGGGCGTGACGCAGCTGTTGCGGTCGGTGCCGAGGATCCAGGGGGAAGTACAGATGCAGTAGTAGGAATCCTGCGTGTCCACACAGTGGCCGTTTTTACAGTTCGACGGGTCCTGGCATTCGTTTACGCCTAAGTTCATGCACACACAAACACATACACACACACACACACACACACACACACACACACACACACACACACACACACACACACACACACACACACAAAATATTTAATATTTATAGTGTAACATTGAAGGTCTTCTAAAACATGCAGAGTTCCAGTGTAAGAAAGATTGCTGAAAGAAAAACCTACACAAAAATAATTCATTATGTGAAAACAGTCTGAGGCTCATAAATATGAAAAAAACAAAGAAATGACTGTATCAATTCATAAAAAAATAAACATTTTATTGTTTCTAGCCCAAATAGGTAAGCTATACCAATAAATCATAATAGTTATGTTTAAAAAAAAAAAAAAAAAAAAAAAATATATATATATATATATATATATATATATAGAGAGAGAGAGAGAGAGAGAGAGAGACAAACAAATAACTAACTAACCAATTATTATAGACAGATAGATAGATAGATAGATAGATAGATAGATAGATAGACAGACAGACAGACAGACAGACAGACAGACAGACAGACAGACAGACAGACAGACAGAGCGTATACATTTGTTAAATTGTCTAAATATATAAAAAATATAAAAAGAAATATCTTACAAATAAATAAACACATAAGTACAAACAAACAAACAAAAATTAACAATAAATTATAATAAAACAACAAACAAACAACTAAATAAAGAAAACAAATGAGACATTTCATTGTTGCTGGTAAAATAGGAATCTGTTTAAATCTGCATAATCTCATAAATTAATATTAGTTACTTTTGTAAACATATAAACAAACCAATAAACAAATAAATGTGGAAATGCAAAAAATCCCAAAATGAGGTCTAATAGTGGAAATATAAAATCATATTTATTTTTTATATATGATTTATTTATTTATTTGCGTATTTATCAATATATTTATTCATGCATTTGTTTTTACAAATAAATTATTCCATGGGGCCACAATCATCTGATTACCACCAGAGTGTGTGTGTGTGTGTGTGTGTGTGTGTGTGTGTGTGTGTGTGTGTGTGTGTGTGTGTGTGTGTGTGTGTGTGTGTTCGCCACTATAGCGCTAGAACGTGTCGTAAAACTGAGCAACTTTGAAAAGAAAGAATTAGTTGTTTTCATGCTGAAGATAAACAGACTCGAATTACTCATCCAGGAGACCCGTTTACTTTCACTTTCAACATTTTTTCAACATTATTTATTTATTTCTTATTTATTTCTATATTTTATATATCTCTCTGTCTCTGTCTCTCTCTCTCTCTCTCTCTCTGTGTGTGTGTGTGTGTGTGTGTGTGTGTGTGTGTGTGTGTGTGTGTGTGTGTGTGTGTGTGTGTGTTTTCGCCTGCGGAGAGAGTTTTACATAGCCGACGCTACTCGCACATACACGCCTCGTTGGCGCAGTAGGCAGCGCGTCAGTCTCATAATCTGAAGGTCGTGAGTTCGAGCCTCACACGGGGCATGAATTTTTATTTTCCGCCTCACTCAATTTCTCACACACACACTTTCATACTCACTTCTACAGCGTGTCCAACACAAAACCTTCCCACACTATGCGCTACTTTTCCAGATCTCTTTGCCTGATTTCCTCTGTTTCTCAGAACAAGATTTCTGAAGCCAAAATCTGAACTCCACACCGTGGTGATGTGATTTACTTCAGAAGGAGCTTTAAAGCTTCTCAGGGAAATTTTAACCAGAAACA
>NC_060908.1:15527500-15530000 GCF_014805685.1 Silurus meridionalis | reverse complement strand
CCTAATCCCCTCATTCCTTTTCATGTGTGTTAGCATGCTAGCTGCCCTCACCCTCGCAGTGGCTGCCCTCCTGGGTCGGCTGGTATCCAGGGTAACACTGGCACTGAAACGAGCCTTCTGTGTTTATGCAGTGCCCATTCGCACACAAATGGGTGTCCTGGCACTCATTAAAATCTGAACACACACACACACACACACACACACACACACACACACACACACACACACACACACACACACATTAGAACACAGTGTAATTAGTAACTGATATAAATAAGTGTTCAGTAGAGGAAATCCGCTCACCCTGGCAGCTCTTGCCGTCAGCCTCGGGTCGGAAGCCCTCGTTACACAGACACCGGTACGTTCCGGGTAAGTTCTCACACCGCCCGTTCACACACACTCCTCTCTTCTGACACTCGTTCACATCTGTGTATGTGTGTGTGTTACAGAGAAACAGAGAAGGAGAAGCGTGAGATCTATATAGTGCAAAGAGCTTGATGGATACAATATGGGATCAGTTAACCAAAAGACATGAATTAGGAGAGGTCTGATAAGACAGTGTAGCAGGGGCTTGAGAACATCAGGAAAGAGGAGCTTGAGAACATCAGGAAAGAGGAGCTTGATGAAATATTGTAGGTGAGTTAGCGTGAGAAAGGTGGAGTGGGAGGAGCTTACCTTGAGGATACAATGTGAGGAACGAGCAAAGAATGTGAAAGGATTTATAGAGCATTTATAGACAGTGTGTGTGTGTGTGTGTGTATGTGTGTGTGTGTGTGTGTGTGTGTGTGTGTGTGTGTGTGTGTGTAAAGATGAAAAGTAAAAGAAATTCCAAAATACGAGGATTGTTCTACATCAGTTATGCTCTTTAAATCATGTGGAATCACTGACACAAACACACACACACACACACACACACACACACACACACACACATTTATATTTAAATAGACACGCCAATGTGCAGGGTCCGATGCTAATGCTTCTTTTCCTTGCTTGCTAATTCTTTTAGACCTGTGTGTGTGTGTGTGTGTGTGTGTGTGTGTTGTAAATCTGAGCTCCCCAGATGGACATTACTGTTATAACCCTGCTTTAATCAGGACTTTGAAGTCCCTCTGGGGGTAATAAAGTCCTGAGCACTGCACAAGCTTTCTAATGAGAAACACTCACATCATTAACGTTCACACTTCATAACTCGAAAGAATGTGTGTGTGTGTGTACACGCACTTACCGTAACACACTCCCCCATGCACCTTGTGTCCAGGCTGGCAGGGAATACACTCATACGATCCAACTGTGTTCTCACACTGTGCATCTGGACAAGTAGCAGGGTCCAAGCACTCATTAATATCTACACAGAAGAATGAAGGTATGAGGGGTTGCTGAATATACACAATGTAACAGGTGTGTGTGTGTGTGTGTGTGTGTGTGTGTGTGTGTGTGTAATTACCTTCACACACAGGTTGCCTTCGTGATTTGCTCCTGAACCCAGGCACGCAGTCGCACTTGTACGAGCCGGGCAGGTTGACGCAGTGACCTCCGATCCCGCAGATATCTGGTGTTGAGCACTCGTTAATATCTGAAACCAAGCCAACAAAACAATCACACACTGTGGCCTGGAGGAAAATAATCAACAATGGGGCGGGGTGGAGCAGGGAGGAGCAGGGAGGAGCAGGGAGGAGCAGTCGACTTCGCTCACCCACACAACGCGGCTTCACGTGATGTCCGATCAGCTGGTTGCCGGGGTGACAGTTGCAGCGGTACGAGCCGACGGTGTTGATGCATGTGCCCCGTCCATGACCACAGGGCTCCCCCTCACACTCGTTCTCATCTACACACACACAGATATAACAAATCTTTTCTGACATTGGAAAAAACAATCCACAAACACACAGAGAGACAAAGAGAGTGATGAACAGACAGACAGGCAGACGAACAGACAGGCAGACAGATTTACAAACAGGCAGGTGAACAGACAGACAGACAGATGAACAAACAAGCAAGTGAACAGGCAGACAGACAGACAGACAGACAGATGAACTGACATTCAGACAAATAAACATACAGGCAGGTGAAAAGACAGACAGAGAGACAGACAGACAGACAGGTAGACAGTCAGACAGTCAGACAATAAACAAAGACACAGACAGATAAACAGACAGACAGACAGATGAACAGACAGACAGACAGGCAGATGAACAGACAGATGAATAGTCAAGCAGAGTCACAATTATACAGAAGAAACAAACAAACAATCAAATCGTTGAAAAAGCAGACAAATGGATGAACAGACTAAGAGAAAAACAAACATAAACAAACAGACAGACATCTCTGTACCAGCCACAATGTGTGTATTTCTCTGTGTGTGTGTGTGTGTGTGTGTGTGTGTGTGTGTGTGTGTGTTAGTATACACACACCTACACAGCTCTTCCTCTGGGTGTGAGGACGGTATCCAGCTTTGCACTGACACGTGAAGCCATTATGTGTGTTTATACACTCTCCT